>NC_022034.1:39678037-39680540 GCF_000317375.1 Microtus ochrogaster | reverse complement strand
TATATATATATAATTCCTAAAATATTTTTTCAAATAATCTGTAATCTTCTGCACCTGAGAAGTAATTATGTTCATGTAAATCTGAAATTTAAAGTCTTGAAGTCTAGGAATTGCAGGCACCTAACATGAGTTGTAGTTGGATGTTTGAATGCATGTAACCCTTGCAGCTGAGGCCATGAGACCTCCTGTGACTGCACATTCTGAATCTGTTCTCTCAGCGTGGCATTTCTGTGGCCAGCATACTGACTCTTTGTGTAACAAATGTGGCAGTAGCATCTGCATGTTTGATGAACTTCCTTTCTGGGAATGATGAAGTAACTGATATATATGTATGCTAATTTAGGAAGTGGATTACATTGTCCTCTAAATATAATAAAATGCTTTAGTGTGATTATTAAAAGACTTGTCTTTAAAAGGTAATTATGTTGTTTTTTGGCCACTGTAATTTTTCAATTGAAAATTCTGAAGAAAATTTCCAAGCATCCACAGAAACAGACAAGCCCAGTGTTACCCTCACATATCCATCATGGTGTAAGCACTGGCAATACTGTATTCCTAAACTATTTCTTTGGATTTTTCCTTTCATGTATAACTGACCCTGTCAGAAGCTGATTTCTTTTGGTGTCTTTTACTTCATGCTGAGGAAAGATTCTACAGTTATCCCTATTACACAGTTGGTTCGTAATAGAAAATGTGGAAACCAGGAGATGTACTAATGAAATACAAGGATTAGCCCTGAAGAGTTATGAAAAGGAGAAAAGCAAAAAATAACAAAAATGTATAAATATTATTCAATTATAAGATTGAGGTTATATGCCATGGTTGTTGTGGAGACCCTAAGAAGTCTCTTTTTAAAGGTAAGTGGGAATCCAAGTCCATAGTGGTGAACTTCACTGTATAGGGAAATATAGCATTGCTTACTTCACAGCACGTGGGTATAATGCATCAAGGAAAGGTTTGGGGCCTAGAAACCTTCACAGTCTTAACCTAGCTTACAGATGATGACCTCCTTTGTTACTCTTCTGACAGTGTATTGCTTGGGTCTTTGTTGCTTAAATGTCTATAGTGACCCCCTCCCCCCCAATTTCTGTCTAACTACTTTAGGCTTGTTGATACTCTTCTGCAATTTTATTTTAACCATAATAATATATAGACAAATTATTTGTTTCCCAATAATCTTTCAGTGTATTTGGAGGAAATTCATTAATCCCTAAAGCTGGTTCTTATAGCCATAGAATAAGACACTTTGCAAGATGTGAGTTATTATACTCAAGATGGGTGCAAGTGCACAGTGCGATGCTCGTGGCTTCCTTGTGCGCATTGGATAATGTACATGTTTTGTCATGGATGTTATTGGGAAGATCTGAAAGCAGGATCTCAGGATACAGACAGAAAACAAAATCTGTGGCATCTCTCCACATCTTTGTTCAGTACTTTCCAGGTGCCTATACCCAAACATTGGCAGGTCTGTTTTTCCCATGGTTAATTTTTTTCAGGTAGTATTTTATTTTATTTTATTTTGCTAAACTAGCCCTTCTTTCTCCCTTTCTTTTTAAATTTTGTTTTATTTTATGTGTATGGGTGTTTTACCTGCATGTGTGCCTATGTATTACTTGCATGTCTAGAGAGGACATAACAGAGTATTTTATCTCCTGGAATGTTAGAGATGTGGTGAGCTAAAGTGTAGGTGCTGGAAATTGAACCCTGGTTCCTAGAGGAATAGTCCATGCTCTTAAGTGCTGAGTCATGTCTCTAGCCCCTTGATTTTTCTTCCTCCTTCAACTCAGGAAAGTAAATGAGTGTTTGACTTTGTCGCTTTGGGTGATGAATTAATTATAACAATTCATCCTCTTCCTTTTCCTGTTCACTTTCTTGTTTTTGTGTATACCAGGCTGTCCTGAAACTGCTAGAGATTCTCCTACCTCTGCCTCCCAAGAGTTGGGATTACAGTGTGTGCCACCATTCTTGATCAAATTATCCCTGGCTCTTTTGGGCCAGTATTAATTTCTATTTTACAATCATTTATGTCAAAACACACTCCATTGCAGGATTGTCATTAATACTGAATAGTATGCTACTAGCCTCAAGGAAGGTATCACATAGCCTAGCATTTTCTGCCACCCCCACATCTCTGCACCTCAGTTCAAATTGTTTCTTCATTGGTGCTCTTCTCTGTTAGTTCAAGCATTAAAAGACAAAAAAACCAATACACAGTACCTTAATGGTTGTTGCACCAAGATTGTTGAGGACTTATTATATCCCTTAAGCTCTCATCCTGTAGAAACAATATGTTAAATAATGAATTGAAACACATTTTTCACAGAAAACAGTTTTTAAGTACTGTAGTTAAGGCATAGGAGTTTTTTTTTTTTTTTTAAGTACTGTCTAACACATGGACTTCTTAGTAACTAGAAAAGTCCGCCATGATCAGGAGGCCAGATATTTTGTGACTGAAGTTAAGATTTTTAGTTGGTGGTGGCGCACGCCTTTAATCCCAGCACTC
>NC_022034.1:39641944-39677937 GCF_000317375.1 Microtus ochrogaster | reverse complement strand
ACAGAGCTAGTTCCAGGACAGGCTCCAAAGCCACAGAGAAACCCTGTCTCAAAAAAAAAAAAAAAAAACCAAAAAAAAAAAAAGATTTTTAGTTGAAGGTATGGAAGTTAATGATAGTAATAAGGTACTTTGCAATTATGTGGGATTTGGTTTATCAAAAATCTTAAAATCTTAGATCTTTCTGAGGCTGATAGGATATTGCTTATCCTACAGGAAGGGTTACCAAACAGCAGGATGGGAAGAATTCCTAAGAAAAAGAAATAAAATGCAGAAATATTGGGTGCGAAGTAAAGCTGTTTTTTTGTTTTGTTTTTGTTTTTGTTTTTGTTTTTTTTTAACTAATCAACCCATGAACTGAGAACAGGTCTAGATTTGGTCAGTTGGAATAAAAGTAGAAAAAACGAAAGTAAATATTGGAACTATTTCAGCGGAGGAGCAGAGAAGATACACTTAAGCCCTGCTGATAGGATTGTGTGACCTGGAGAAATTAGTAATACCACCAGCATCAGAGCCTGCTGACCATTGCTGACCATTCTCGTTAATAAGCCGCCCGTGTGTCTTACCCACAGAATGCACAGATTTCTGCCTTTTCCACCATCCTGTAAGCCAACTAGAATCCCTGGTTTAGTCCTCATTCCTGTGGATGAGAAAACCGTGCTCGTAGTCAGGATAGGCTCCGTGCGCTGTCACAGTGACAGAACGCGAGCTCAGGTGGCCATTTTACTCCTGGGAAGTTTTGCAGTGCTGAGTTTAAGGTACTGCTGCAGTACCAGTGAAGTCCAGAACGTGGAAATATCCAGCAGGTTCTAATACTTCACTTAAATCCAGCAGCAGGAGTGGTTTAAACTTTCAAAGAAAAGAATATGAATAAAGAAAAGAGAGAGACAGTGCTATGGGGAGTGTTTTGAAGAGGACTTGCCTTCAGCGGATTGGCTGAACCAGGGTGATGAGTTGAGGGCGGAAGCTGGAGATGAACAACCAAGCAACAGACAATTAGGAGTGAAGAGTGTGCCTAGGAAGAGAGGACCAGGGTGAAGGAACAGGTGTGAAGCCGAAGAGAAGATGATATGCAAGAAGGACAAATAGAATATTAAAATGTTTGGGGACAAGGCTGAAAGCCGGATTATACTGGATTGAAGATTCTCATAGGTATGGCTCCTATGAGAAAATACGGAGTTTGTGAAAAATCTGGGACTCAAAACCTTAGAGTGCAAATCCCAGAGCTCACTAAACCTTCTCTCTTTACACGAGGCTTCCTAGAGGTAGCAGGTGGAGGGTCCAACTCGAGTCCTCCCGAGTCACTGAGTGGTGCTCCACTCTCCAGGAAGCTGGAGTGGTCTGTCTTGGCTGTCAACTTGATTGATTGAAGAGTCACCTTGGAAATAAACCTTTGTGCATTCTTATGAGGGGTTTTCTGGATTAGGTTAATTGAGATGAAAAGACCACCCTAAATGTGGGTGACACTTGCATATCCTGGGGTCCTGGTCCAAATGAAGAGCAAACGAGCTGAGTAATGCCATTCCCCTCTGCCTCCTGACTGTGCATGCCGTATTCCTAGCTGCCTTGGGGTTCTGTTGCCAGCCACGCCTTCCTTGCCATGATAGACTAGAGCCTCAAACTGTTACGCCATCAACCCTTGCTTTCTTCCTTAAACTTCTGTTTTTAGAACTTTTGCCACATTAGTGAGAAACAAGAGTAATTCAGGAACTGTCTGACTCTCCCTGTGCAGTGCTAAGCTCAAGCCCTGGGAGAACAGCCCATCCAGCATCATTTACGGTTCTGCCTCACAGAGTGCAAAATGAAAATGTCTGTTTTCAAAAAATTTGACTTTGTTTCCTTTCAAACTCTGAATTTAAAAAATATTTCTTATGTATGTAATATTTATTTGTGTTTATGTTTATTTTTATTCAAAGAATGGAGTGGCCTTATCTATGTTCATGCAGAACACCTTAACAAGATTAATGAGGTAACGTATCTTTCTTTTAAAAATAGGATTTTTAGAACACCGGGTTTAGTAATTTATTATTTCATTACTTGTACATTTAAAAAGGTTAGCTGAGCTTCAAACTGTGTCTATTGTAATAATGGACTATTTCTTTATGCCACACAGAGCAGTCATTAGAATGACATGTTAGTGAGGTGTGAACAGCTTTGAAAAGAAGCAGAAAATAATTTAAGAAGCAGTGTCCATATAACCATCTCCCGCCAGGAGCAGCTATAGTGAAAGTCAGATGCTGACAGCAGGCAGAGAAAGGACCGGGATCGAGAGGTGACACGCAAAGGCCCCTCCAGGAAGAACAGTAGAAGTGGGCTGAAGCAGACTACATCCAGATGAGGGAGACTATAAAAGCTCTCTGACAAAAATGGGCTTACTTCGTATCTGGATAAAGAAAAAGGGTGAAAAAAATGCATTTCAGGTTACAAATTTTGACATGTTTTGAATCTCTTTCTGACTTTACTCAACGCAAGCAGTTTAAAGGTATGAAAACTGAGAAAATTGATATCTAAGCATGCTTATTAATTAGGCATTTCTGTATTTTTATACTCATCTGAGAATCTAGAAAAAATAATAGAATCATCATGTTACTGATTTAAATACCATTGCCTTATTTCTCCCATCACACTGTTCTTTACTTTTTTTCCTAGTTTAAAATTTTAACTTTAGATTATTTTACTTTGTGTGTATGAATGTTTTGCCTGGGTGACTATATTGTGCACTGCATGTGTGTCTAGTGCCTTCAGAGACCGGAGGAAGGCATCAGATCCCTTGGAACTGGAGTTTGGATGATTATTAGCTATTATATGGGTGCTGGGAATTGAACCTGGGTCTTCTGCCAAAGCAACAAGTACTCTAAACCACTAAGCCATCGGTCCCTTTTTCTAGATTTTTTTAATTTTATTTTTTTCAATTAATTAATTTATTTTTGAGACAGGGTATTATGTAGCTCAGTTTGGCCAACCCACACACACACACACACACACACACACTCACACACACACACACACACACACACAACTTACTGTTGGTCATGGTAATCCCTAAACTCCTGATTCCCCTGCTTCCATCTTCTGAGTGTGCATCTTCTGATTACAGGTGTACAACCCCACATCTAGCTAAAAGTTATTCTCATTTAAGTAATCCTTTCTATGTGGAAGAGGGCTTATTGGGAACTATTTAGTCTCATTAGACCAATATGTTACATTTTGGTTAGAACCTATTACAACTGCATACTTCGGAAACATTTTCAATCTGCCTGATAGTATTCTCACTATCCTGTTGTGACAGGATGTACTTTTATATTATTACTTTTTAAAGATAAGGTCTTGCTATGTAGCTCTGGCTGTGCAGGAACTAGACCAGGATAGCCTTGTACTCTTAGAGATACACTTCTATCTGCCTCAAGTGCTGGGATTGAAAGTGTTTACCAGTGTCCCCTATGCATGTCTTTGTAAACAGAAACAATAAGATTTATTTTAAACACTAAATAATGCTTATATATAGGAGCAGTCTATGATCATTTAGATAGTAATGCTAAGTCTTTTTGGTGGGAATCTTAAGTACTTGGTTTTGTAGCTCTGTGTTTTAGACCAGGTTATCTCTTCAGATAGGACTGTAATACCCCTAACCTGACTGTAGAGCAGACAGTTTCACAGCGAGTGTGCTGTATTGACAGCTGTGGAGAGCCCCTGGTGCTAAACGTATTTCATAAGTTCTCTGATTAGAAGACAGTTACAGTATGTACTACCACTGCAAAGCAGACAGTGATTCAGGAAGTGATTCATGGTTTGCTAACCCTCTGTAGCACTAGTGTGAGCTGCTGTGTGCTTGGTCTCATGTCACTTCTGATGGTGCACACGTTCAAGGAGTCACACTACCCTTGATGGTTCTTGTTGCTAACACTGCAAAATGTTGAAGACCTTAAAATGATGTATATAAACGAACACTTCTGTTAGAATTATTCACATCCATTTTTCTTCAATATACAGACTACCATTAATAAGCGTTGCTCTGGTTCAAGGCTGGGCAATGGGTGGAGGAGCAGAATTTACCACAGCATGTGATTTCAGGTAAGGTAAAAATTGCTGTAAGCATAAACACATTAAGCACATGCATGAATGTAGTTTAGCCTTAATTTCAATATTTCATATATTCTTAAACAAGATAATCAATTAAAGACTATTTTCTTTTTATCAGTTATTTAAGTACATAATTTTTAGTTTAATACAGTTACTATTGTTCAGTTATAAGCCATTTTTAAAAAAACAACAAAACCCAGTGACTTAATAAATCCATATTAGCAGAGGTCCTAAGAAGGAAAGTCAGTGAAATATATGAAACTCTTAAAATTCAAGAGAATTATTCAAAAGGAGTAAACAACTGAAGAGCATTTACATAGAAGAGTGTGGACGTAAAGATTCCCCTGTGGCTGTCTTCAAGAGGTTTTCTGAGATCCATTCCTTTCTGAGGTCAAGTCTCCACCATCGACTTTATAAATGAGAGAACAAAAAATGCAGGAAATTCTGGGAGCTTGTAGCTTTTCCCCCTTAAAATGATTTCCAGCTCTCCATAACTATGTGGGTAGAGAGGCCATAAAATCTGCCCATGCTTGAGGCTGCCTTCTTACTACTGTCCCAAGGAATCACTCTGAGCAAACCTCTGTATTCTGTTGTATGCGTGTCCTGAAATCCATAAACATGGAGTAAGACAGTATCACATTGAACTGTTCTGTATTGACAGCTTTGAGGAGTCCCTGGGGCTTTGAGTCATGGCAGAGAACTGTGTTTGCAAGAAAGTTAGGTGTTTTATTTTTAAAAATACACTTGATCCTTTTAAGTGTTCAAAAACTGGTATGTGTATTGTAACTGGGGCAAAAACTGGAGGGCGGCAAGGCCTGAATGCTGGCTGCACATCTGCTGATCTTCACTCTGTGTGCTGCTTTATCTGTCTGCCTTGAGGAAGCAACTGTGTTAACTTTTTATCTCTCCCATAAATATTTAGATACATTTCAATGAGGTCATGAGTATATAGATTATAGTATAATGTTCACCCTTAGTGCTCACCAAATATTATTTTGAGTCTTAGTATTACCTAATATTACCATTTTATTTTTTTAGCAGAAATGTCAATAAAATAATAATCTGTCATACTTTAAAACTGTTTCTTTTGTTTGGCATGCTTTCTGCTATAGGACTAATCTTGATTTCATTATATGTTTTTTAAAAGTATTTATAGCAATACAGTTTACATATTTATAGAATTTACTTATATATTTACTTATAGAGTGATTTGGTATAATATTAAACAGAAGATAGTTTCAGCTTCTAAAACCTTGCCCACATAATGTATATTTCTAAAAAATTACTTTTAAAAAAGGGATTTATCTTTTTTTTTGTGAATTTTTTTCTTCCTTATGTGTGCACCTGTGCCCACAGGGTCATAAGGCATCAGATCTCTCCTGGAAGTGGAGTCAAAGTTGTTCTGAACTGTGACATGGGTGCTGGGAATCGGACTCACATTCTCATTAAGAACAATAAGTGCTATTAACTGCTTAAGCATTTCTCCAGCTCCTAAAACCACTTTGTCTAAATGTGCTTATTCCTTCTTTTCTATTCATTATGTACACTTCATCTTTCAAAATCTCGGCATATACATTAAGAGAAAAGTTTCAGTCAAATTTTGGCTCAGTTTCTGAAGCTAAGGACATGACCCTTCTGCTCTGATAAATAGCATTTTGAATATCAGAGTTATAAAGGTTTTTGAAATAATCTTATATTCAGATATAAATTATATGTAGCCAAAAGCACCCATTTTAATTGTGCAGTATAAAGGTATTTTGATGATGCATATACCTGTGTAACCACCACAGTTAAGATGTGGAACATTTTTTTTTTTACACTTGTGAATAGTACTACAATAAGCATGGGTATGCAGGTCTCTACTGTATGTTAACTTTGATCCCTAAAGGTATATCAACAGGAACGGTGCGTATGACTGATCACATGGTAGGTCTGCCTTGAGTTTCTGGAGGAAGCTCTGTGCATTTTCACAGTGGCTTTGCAGGGTGCCATCTCACCAGCGGTGTCGCCCTCGTTGGTCGGGCATTTGTTCTTTCTCTGTGACTTGGTGAGAGCAGTCAGACTAGGGGAGGCGGGATCTCCATGGAGTTTCCATTTGCATTTCCTAGCAGTTAATGAATGTTGAACATACTCTTTTATGCGCTTATTGGCCATTTACACTTACTTTGAAAATTGTCCGTTTCGCTTTGTTCATTTATTGGTTGTATTATTATTTGGGGAAGAATAATTTTGAGTTCTCTGTGTGTTTTGGATTACCAGTCTCCTGTCAGACAGATGAATGGCTGGGGAAGATTTCATTCTGTTCTGTGAGTTGTTTTTTCATCCTTATAGCGCCATCCTTTGCATTACAGAGCTTTTGTATTTAATCCAGTCGCCATCCTTTGCATTACAGAGCTTTTGTATTTAATCCAGTCCTACTCGTTAGTTTTTGCGACTTCCCAGGCCACAGATGTGGTATTCAGGAGAACATTGGCTGTGCCTGTATCTTGAAGTGGTTTCTCTTAGGAGTTGCAAAGTCTCACGTCTTAAAATCTTCAATTCACCTTCAATTAATATTTGAGCAAAGTAAGAGGTAGTATCTGCTTTTCTCCTCCAGATGGAGGTCCCAGAAATGAAGTGCAGACTTCGCCCTGCCTTCATCTGCGTTGTCTTCTTCGTCATGCTCACTGGCCGTAGCATCCATCTCATCTTGATTCCCAGTGCCTGTTTTCTGAATTTCCTCAGTTCTCTTGTTTGCTTCACTTCTCTCATTCATAGTCACAAATGTGAAACCTGTGATTCACCATCAGACCATGTCTTGCTTTCTTTTCTTATTAGCATCATGATATTGGGTTTTTATTGTTATTTGACATAGGATTTTTCTAGGCAAATGCATCTGAACTGGGATTCCTTTCACTTCATCCTTGATTACATCCCTTGATTCTGTTTGTTCTTTCTTACTGTCTTTTCTCACTGCCTCATTTGTAGATTGTGTAATAATTTTTTACTTCTGTTGACCTCCCACAAACATGCACACATTGAGGGGAGGGGAAGAGAGAGACAGACAAAGAGAAATCAGTTTCTTTTAGTTTTGAATTAACAGTAATGCATCTTAAAGTGGTCATAGCCTTCCATCAAATAATAAACCAATTCATGTAAGATATTAGGATATTACACTGAACATCTAATTCTTGTGTCCTAGTCTTTGGGCATATTTATTTTGCTTCTATGCATTGTAATGGCACAATTACTATATTTTTGCTTTAGTCAATTATCATTTAAATAAATACACATAGTGAAAGTAAATTGCTGTGCTAATTATTTTCACCAGAAAGAATATTTAGGTACAATTATGCTGATTGTCAACTTGACAGGATCTAGAGTCATTTCAGAGACGAATCACTGGGCATGTCCATGAGGGATTACCTAAATTCGGTTCACAGAGGTTTGAAGATCCACCCTAACTGTGGGCAGCACTGTTTCCTGGGCTGAGGCTCTGGACTGTATTAAAAGGGGCATGCATGCCAAGCACCAGGACTCACAGCTTTCTGTCTCCTAAGTGTGCATGCAGTGTGCAGAGCTACTCTCCCACTCCTGGTGTTATACCTTCCTCCCCATGAAGGAGTGCACCTTCCCATTCCCAGTGCCTTACCTTCCTCCCTATGATAGACTGCACGCTCCCTTTCCCAATGCCTTACCTTCCTCCCTATGATAGACTGCACCCTCCCATTCCCAATGCCTTACCTTCCTCCCTATGATAGACTGCACTCTCCCATTCCCAATGCCTTACCTTCCTCCCTATGATAGACTGCACCCTCCCATTCCCAATGCCTTACCTTCCTCCCTATGATAGACTGCACCCTCCCATTCCCAATGCCTTACCTTCCTCCCTATGATAGACTGCATCCTTCCCATTCCTAATACCTTACCTTCCTCCCTATGACAGACTGCATCCTTCCCCATTCCTAATGCCTTACCTTCCTCACCATCATGGAAAGCACCTTTGTACTCCTGATGCCATGCTTTCCTTGACATGATAGTGTGCACTCTTGTAAACTGTGAGCCAGAATAAAGCCTTCCTTCCTCCATTTCTTTCTTCTCAGTAATTTACCATCACAATGAGAAAAGTAACTATCACAGATTCCACACAGCAACTCTGTGGAGTTTATAAAATGTTATTTAACGTCATAAATGCAGATGAAAATTTTCCTAACAAGGAATTTCTATGGCATAGATTTATTTATTTCATTGTGTGTTGTTTGGCTAGTTTAGAAACTAAGTTTTGATAAGACGGTCTAACATTTTTGTTCTGTGTATATCAAACATAAACGTTCTGTCTCATGATTGTTACAAAATCAGTACCTAGGGAACCGTGACTCAGTCAAAAGTAGGTGCCTGACAACAACTTTGAACCCCCCCCTTCCCCTCTTCACCACAAAATCTGACTGCATGCAGGGCTAATTTAATACATTTAATATTATCACAACGTCTTTTGTGACTTCCAGTGTTATAAACTAAATATCTGTAACAAATGTTTTCCTATTTTAACTTCTTATAAATGATGTAGAGTAATAGAAAAAGTGTGAGAGAAGATTCAGCAAACTCTTGAATAAGAAACTTTTTGTTTCTCATTTGGTGATTAAGGACTTGTTTCAGTTAACAGTTTTATTTATTACTTGGAAACTTTATAAAGTTGTTTTGATGTAGGAGACTGGTTTACCAAGATCTCACTCAGATTCTGAAAACCAGTGTGAGTGGATTCATGGATACAATGAAGAAAAGAAGTTCTATCATAGCACCCTCTGCTGTCAGGACTTCAGACTGCATTGGGTTGCTGCATTTTTGTTCTTCCAGGAAGTCACACTGGCTTTGTGGGTGATGTGAGACTAAATAGGAAATGCTTTATATATAAGCTGATAAATGCTTGATTTCTTTATTTTACCCAGAAATACAAGTATAGAGTATAAAGTTAAATTATGTAATTATATAAATATAAAATATACTTAAAGAGTTCTAAGCTGTATGCAAACATACTGATATGCTTAATATTCCTACAAAAGAACACACTTAAGAGTTTATCAGTGTTCGCTGGAGAAAATAAAAATCCTTTAATGTTATATCTGGTGCTCTTCTTCAACCATGTGCTAGATTCGAATCATCTTTCACATGAATTTTCTTCTCCATAATTTGGAATAGTTAGGATTTGGAATGAAAGGAAAAATATCAGATAAAACCATCAAAGACAACTTTATCTTTGATATACTGTGTCATTTTAGATTTAATGCCTATTGGAATCTTTTTTTTTTTTTTTTTTTTTTTTGCTTTTTCAAGACAGGGTTTCTCTGTGGTTTTGGAGCCTGTCCTGGAACTAGCTCTGTAGACCAGGCTGGTCTCGAACTCACAGAGATCCGCCTGCCTCTGCCTCCCGAGTGCTGGGATTAAAGGCGTGCGCCACCACCGCCCGGCTGCCTACTGGAATCTTACTAAATATTTGTTGTGATATTTATTGATTGTATGTCTCTCCTAGCAGATGTGCATAGTAATGTAGCTGATGCTTTTTTGAACTGCTTTCCAGTGAAAGCTCATGTTCATGGAAGTCACCTCGTCACGAATTGAACATTTTTAGCACTTATACATGCCAGGTATACCCATCTACAAAATATGTATGTCTTAGGTTTCTAGAAATTTTTCCTTGTACTATGTATTTATTATTTGTTAAAGCATTTAGTCTCAGCCAATTATAGTATCCATCCTCCCAAATCAGAATTTTGTGGTTTTGTTATCATACTAAGTTATTTCAGTCTGCCAAAGTACCTTTCCCCTGGAGAGAAGAGTGCTTGGATGAAAAGGTCAGCTGCATGAATTCCAGGCAATTACCAGGGAAGTTAAGTCAGTTAAAGGGGGTTGAAATACACACTTTAAACAGGAACTTCCCTTTTTAGTAGAAAGCTGTGAAAGCTTCTGCTTTGCAGATACTATTTGGGTATTTGCAATACAATCTGTGGTCAAACACAGTCTAAAAATATTAAATGTAAAGGCCCAGAAGTGAACACTCTTTCAGTTGATACTGCGTGCTCTTCTGAATGGCCTACTGAAGTCATGCCGTTCTACTCTGTCTGCCGAGAGGTGACTCTTCCTTTGTCTCGTACAGCGCTTAGGAGCTGTCTATAATAGTATCACAGGACTTGCATTCAGGTAATTTTTATCTTACTTAATAATTGCTGTAGAATATAAGAGTAGTAATATTGGGAATTTGATTATACAGTTAAAATTGGTCTATTTTATTAATGGTCTTAATCTTTTAACTGTATTTCATTAAATTAGACTTTCTAGTTAGTATATATGTTTAGGGAAAATATCTATAGCATTTGGGGCTAGCTGTGTTCTATGTAGAAAGGAAAGTCATGCTAGTTGATTGTTTTCAGTGCCTTACCAGTTATCTCTGTGATAAAGTATTTTAATTGGTATCTGCAAAGCAAAAGCTTTCACAGCTTTGTACTAAAAAAAGGAAGTTCATACCTAAAGTGTGTATGTTGGCCCCTTTTAACTTTTCCAGTAATTGCCTGGAATTTATGCAACTGACATTTCATCCAAGCACTCTTCTCTCCAGGGGAAAAATTCTTTGACAGATCGAAATAGTTTAATATGAAAATACCCCTTCTCCCCACCCCACAATCACCAGTTGATAATAGATTTAGTGTGTGCGCGGGTCAGAAACACTAGCTTAAATCAAAATTTTCTTCTGATTCTTTCCAAGAAAAAATAGCCTTTAAAAAAAAAGGTAGATGTAGTGGTGCACACCTTTGATCCCAGCAGTGGAGACAGAGGCAGGTGGGTCCCTGTGAGTTTCCTGAGTTCAAGGTCAGCCAGGTCTACGGAGTTAGTCCCAGGATAGCCAGAGCTATGCAGAGAAACCCTGCCTCAAAAAAAAAAATGATAGTAATAATTAAAGAAAAAGAAAAAAGACTTGGGTCCTAGGAAAATAACCCAGTTGTAAACTGCTTACTGTATGAGCATTAAGAGCCAAGTTCAATTGCTGGCTTCTCCATACACAGCTAGGCCTAGTAGTGCATATTTGGACCAGAGCTGGGGATATGGAAACCATCTCTGCCTGCCCCTAGGGCTCACTGGGCAGCCAGTCTAGCCTAATGAGTTAGGTCCAGATCCTATGAACAACTGTCTCATGTCTCATGATGGTTTCTTGGGAATGATACCTGATCTCTGGCATACACAACACATGTGCTCATGTCTACATGCATGTACACACACACACACACACACACAAAGACTTTTGTGAAGTAAAAATGGGCATTGCTCAGTGCTCAGAGTTCAGCTTCATAACTACTTTTGACAGTCAAAAGCACGTAAGCATTTAAATTATATACAAACTTATAGAAAGGTGGTATGAATGATACAAGGAATTTCCCATGCCATACAAAATTCCCCTTTTTTTAAAAGCATTGCTACTTTGATTGTTTTTTTTCTGCATTGTGTTCTTGTTTATTTCCCCTCTGGACTAAAGAAGATAGTCAAAATGTGTTCTTTAGTTACTTAGAATAGTCAATATTTTTCGTTTGATGTGATTTTACGTGGAAAACATGGATGTATTTGATGTTTACTTTAATTTTTTTCTTTTGTTTTGGGAGGGGTGTCTGTGTGTACATGTTTGTCCATTATTGAGGACCAGCCTCAACAAAAAACACTCCTCACCAAGATAAAGGTGTGTTGACAGGGTTTCTGTCCTGCCTGGTTTCTGTCCTCCTATGAGGTCTCACAGCTGTTTAGCTCCAAAGAAATCACACAGAGGTCTATATTTTATAAACTGATTGGCCCATTAGCTCAGGCCTCTTATTAACTCTTATAACTTATATTAGCTCATTATTCTAGTATATGTTAGCCACATGGCTCGGTACCTTTTTCAGTGGGGCAATCACATCTTCCTTCTTCAGTGTCTGGACAGGACTGCTGAGGAATTGTCTTCTTCCTCCCCAGAATGCTCCTGTTCTCATTGTCCCACCTCTACGTTCTGTCTGGCTACTGGCCAATCAGCATTTATTTAAAACATAATTGGCAGAATATAGACAATTGTCCCACACCAGAGGTGTGGGAAAATAAAGACACAAATCACATGACAGTATCAGGAGGGAGTTTCAGGGATTATTCAGACCCTGAACATCCCCCCCCACACACACACACACATACCCCCTATTTATTTTTCCTCAGCTTTTATATGAAAGTAAACTGGGGGAGCAGGTAACAAAAGCCTTCATTAACATTCTGTTGCCTAGGTATCAAGATGACTCAAGTCACATTACTTGGTCAACACTTTGTCACACAGGCAGAAAACACCTCCTCCTCCTCCCCATTGTTACAATAGTTACAATGGAAGGAGCAGAATCACATTAGCATATCCTGACCACCTCAGGATGGCACAGAGTTTACTTAACTTCAAAAAGGCCAGGTGACCACCTCCTGTGTTGGAAGGTGCAAATTATGCCTGTTAGTCCCTCAAATTCTCTCACCAGCAGACAATGTTGAGAAATGGGCCTGCATTTCTCAGTTCCTACAGTACAAGTGCACACATGTGGAAGATAGCTCCGTGTTGAATCTTCCTCTACTCCTCTCCATCTGAACTTTAGAGATAAGGCCTCTTTTACTACTATGGCTGGCCAGCAATCCCCTGGAATCAACTTGTCCTTGTCCTCCAGCTTTGGGGTTATAGATAAATGCTGCTGTGCCCAGCTTTTTGTGGGCTTCAGTATCCAAACTCAATTACTTTATATACTAAGCTGTCTCCCAGCCTCCACATTTTATGTTTTGAATGTGCAGACTATAAAGAGTAACTTAATATTCTTTTTAGTATTTTAATCCTATCTCATGAGAATAAACTCTAGAAGGTTGTATCTAAAGTTAAATGAATATTAGCATGTTAATATTAGTTCTTAATGGATTTTCCTTAAAGAAAATACACTACTCATACATTCTTTCTGCCCTGCTTCACTTTAACCTTTACAATATCACTGCTTTAAAATCTTTAAATATTATGTTGTTACTTTTATTGCCTAATTTCCCTTAAGAAACTTTAAAGACATATCTGTTTTTCCTTCTTTCACAGTTTGAATCCTCTATGTCTTGTAAGACAAAGAATTGTTTTTCATTATTTAGAGAGACAAAAACATAAATGTTTCTTATTGTCGCCATTCATGTAATTACTACTGAAGGGCAGACTGCACACTACCATTTACTGCAGTGGTTCTCAACCTTCCTAATGCTGTGATTCTCTAATATAGTTCCTTATGTTGTGGGACCCACAACCATAAAATTATTCTGTAACTTAGCTATTGTTATGAATCATAATGTAAATATCTGTGTTTTCTGATGGTCTTAGGAAATTTCTGTCAAAGGGTCACTTGATCTCCAAAAAGGTCACCCACATGTTGAGAAGTACTGACTTACTAGGTTTCACTGTGTAAATACAGTTGCTTTAATTTTGAATGCACTAAGGATGATGTAATATTAGATGAGGAAACAATTTAGAATTCTAGAAGACACACTGTTACTGTGCTGACCTGCTTAGTGACTCTACTAAACCATTGTAGAAGGAGCTGTGGGCTGCGTTCCCGCCCAGCTCCCACACAGCTAGCTTTATACCCACATAACAACACACAAATTGTATTCTTTTAAACACTGCCTGGCCCATTAGTTCCAGCCTCTTATTGGCTAATTCTCACATCTTGATTAACCCATATCTAATGAGTGTAGCACCACGAGGTGCTGTCTTACCAGCAAGGATCTTAACCTGCGTCCATCTTGGAGAGGAGAGCTATGGCGACTGCCTGACTTGGCTTCTTTCTCCCAGCATTCTGTTTTGTCTACTCCGCCTACCTAATTTTCTGTCCTATTAAAGGGCTAAGGCAGTTTCTTTATTTAACCAATGAAATCAACACAAAACAGAAGATTCTTCCATATCAAACCATAGTAAAAGCTAATACACAAAGCTGTTTATGTGTTAGACTATAAAACATACAACTTTATGTCTGAATAAAATATAATGTAATACAATATAGTTTTTAAATAAAGCATACAGTTCCTCTGTTATTAGTTATAAAGTATATGTTCTAAGTATTTATCATATAAGAATACATTTGGTTCTATGGTATAAGTACTATTGAATGGGTACTATTTATAGACAAACAGACTTGGGCCAAAATAGGTTAAATAACTTTTTAGGGTCTAAATATTCCTCTTTCTCTGTCTGTATGTCCCATTCCTTAACTGCACTGTATGAGGTGCAATGTGCAGCCAGAGAGACCATGTTAGGATTTCCAGCCACCCAGTGGCTGTGGTTCCTTGTACTGCACAGGAAGGCTCTGCAGTCTTCCAATTCAACACATATTTCATATTTTATTACAGGTACCTTTCTATAAGTACCTTTCTTCATCAATGAATGCTTATAAACTCCAGCTTCCCTGTTTAGTGGAGTTTAAGTTTGTTTAAAAAGGTTCTTGGATATGTTTGCTAACCCAGAAACTTAGGTTTCCCTCGTTGGAAAGCAGTAGGAGCACAGCATAGCCTTTCCTGCAGTTAACAAGTGTTCTGGCATCCCCTGCTCAGCAGGCAAAAGTGCCTCAATTCAATTCCTGGGTCCCACATGGCAGAAGGGGAGAACCACCTCTCCAAACTGTTTGGAGACCTGTGCGTGTGTGCTGTGGTGTGTGTGTACATACACACAAATAGTCTTCACCCAGCGGTAGATGTTTTTTCCCTATGATTGTTCCATCCAAATAGTAAGAAACATCCTTTCCTCTCCATTATGTCATATGCTCTTGAACTCTTATATCAGAATAAGGGAATTTATAATAGTTTTATAAATTTAATATTATGATTTTACAATTACAAGGGCTAAGTCTGGGTTCACAGATTCTCCCTAGCAATAAGGATCCCAGGTGATACCATGTCACTCATGAACTCTAGTATTACTGTATAATCCTGGGAGATAATGAAGCAGTTCCCATTTTGAGATATTATCTTATTGATTGGATAATTTCCTCTTGAATTATATTTTCCAACCTTTGAAGTTTTATAGTTTAATTCTGTGAGGCTAATGAAGGATCTTGTGAAAGGTTTCCTGCTGAGAGCTATGTATATCTCATTGTTGAGATACTTTGTTTTCCCAGTGGAGTTTTAAAATTACGTTTAATACATACTAAAAGGTATGTCAACACAACATAATACTAGCTATGTCATTTATAAAGAATGTATGTCAGATTATAATGCATACTTTTACAAAGATTACTTGAGGATTTGTTAGCTGTAAAATAGGATTCAGGAAGGCATACTTGGAATAGTAAGATGGCTGGTTGGGTAAAGGCACTTCCCACCAAATCTGGCAACCATCCTTCCCATCCTCACGACTCATTGGTAAAAAAGAGAGAACCAGCTGACCTCCATACATAACCCATGGAATATGTGCCCACATGTGTATATGAAAAATGAATGTCATAAAACTTTTTAAACAAGCATATATAATTGACCTTGCAAATAAAGAGAAGACAAAATATATTTTGGATGGTTGCCTAGGTTATAACAACACATGGATGGCTACTGTAATAACTCATATAACATCATCTATATTACACTGATAACCACTGTCTAATTTTTATTCAGTTCTAAATGAATTTATTCCTCACATCATCACTTTCTCAGCTGTGCTAATAGCTAAACCAACACATGCCAATTCCAGAATTTAGTTTAAAAACTGGCATATTAAGTCAGTCTAAGACTGGGCTAAAGAGTAACAATCATTTGTATTTTCATAACTATTATATATTTTCAGTTTAACTCCTTCCCAAATTTTTGGCAGATTCCAATTGAAGGGTTAGATTAAGATTCTTTTGACATAATAACTTGCTGTGCCTCACACCCATTTAAAAGCTTTATTTTTGCTTTGCTTTTTTTAAACTATGGAATTTTCTTTAAATTTTAAATTTTTTAAATTATCTAATTTCTATATTAGTTGACTGTTGAAGTAACTGTTCATCATTGTGGCATATTCTTGGTGGAAACTCATCTCTCTGAGAATGTTTTCCAGTGGGTTAGTAGGCTTTTGCAAAAATCCTCCACTGCAGTGTTTCATGATTGAAGGTCAGGCTGCAGTCTGAGAGCCTTGATACCAAGAGAACGAAGGCATCCACAGTTGAATTTACAATGTATTGGAAAGGGAAGTCACTTCAGCTTTTCTTATAGTGAATAGTTGTGAAGACTATTATGTCTAAGAAAAAAAATTAAATTGTAATTTGACAGGTCAGATTAGCTTTTAACATAATAATCTTCTGTTGTTTTTTGCATGCAACAAAAACAGTGCACACACACTTCCCAAACACTGAGAACTTTATAGTCCGGTGAAGGTGTGTAAGCACTAGCAGATGCTTTTCCCACAGGCACCAATAACTACATTAACTTCCATTTATTATTCTCTTCATGAATTGCCCTGATCAGGAAAACACTAGAGGGGGATATAACTCCTGCAGGAGCTTACTGCTGTCAGGGCAACCCAAGCCACTGCCATCTTCCTTACTGCTCTTCCTGCTCCTGCTTCGGTCTTTGATTTGTGCCAAGACACCAACTATCTGGGGCCAAGCTCTGGTGCATGCTGATTCAACCATAAAATCAGAGTGTCTATCTCAGTTATTCTAAGAATTTATTAACATAAAGTTCCTTAACTGTGAAGGCTGAGTTCTTATCTTTAAAGTTTGGGAAAGCTGAAACAAAATGTTATTTTCAAAAGCAAATGTTTGCTGAATAGTACATGGTGAATTAAATTCTAGTTGGGAACATTTTCCAACAGTGTTTTGATACCTGCCTAAAAAGACCAATTTTCTTAGCCCAGGAGCACTTATTGCTTTGTGGTTGTGCTATATACATTAGTTACAGTTTTCCCTTTTTGTCTTTACAGGTTAATGACTGCAGAGAGTGTGATCAGATTTGTCCACAAGGAGATGGGTATAGTTCCAAGCTGGGGTGGTGCCAGCAGGCTGGTTGAAATCATTGGTAGCAGACAAGCTCTCAAAGTGTTAAGCGGGACCCTCAAAGTGGACTCCCAGAAAGCTGTAAATCTAGGCTTGGCTGATGAGGTCTTACAGTCTTCTGATGAAGCTACGGCTCTCAAAGAGGCCGAAGAGTGGCTAGAGCAATTTGTCAGTGGGCCTTCAGAAGTCACTAGAGGGTTAAAAAAGTCTGTCTGTTCAGGCAGAGAGCTGTACTTAGAGGAAGCACTACAGAATGAAAGAGATGTTTTAGGAACACTGTGGGGTGGCCCTGCAAACTTAGACGCTATTGCTAAGAGAGAGAAACATACTAAATAGTTTCTAAGGTGTGGGGGTACTACAAGTTGAAGCTGCAGTGAGAACATGGTGGAAATGAAGTGACATTTAAAATGCGCAGAACACTTGACGCTGACTGCTAATATGTTTATTTGGTTTGGGTGGTGTTTTCTATATCTCAATTTGTTGGTTTTTCTTTTTTTAACATTTGCTTAAATCATTTTCTTACCAATTTGTACATTCCTATAGTAATTCTTATCCTAGAACCAAGGATCAATTCTCAAACAGAAAGCCTAACCTTGAGCTTATCCTTGGTGACATACTTATTCATCTAAATATTAAGGCATGGTGTTATACCTGTTATGTAGCCAGGGTGGCCTTGAATTTCTAATGCCTCTGCCACCACCTTCCAAATGCTAGTATATACTATTGTGTCTAGTCATTTTGTTCTTTCTTAAAGTTGATTTAATGTACAAAAACAAAATAAAAAGACCTCAGTGAAGTTTTCATATGAAACAAACATCAGGGAGGAATAGAGGTGTGTAAGAAATAGTAGTCATTTCTGTTCTGTAGACTTAAGGGTACTTATTGGTGGGAAATGGCCCTTCATTAAAAAAAAAAAAGTACACTTTTTGCTGAGTTTGGAGCTTTAGTTGGTCATTTTTCAAATGACCCAATGAACAGTGAAAGCCAGTACACAGAGCAAGCACTCACTGGCTGTACAAAGTAGCTTTGCATTGTTCTCTGGACTTCTTCAGCCAATGGTAAAACAATACTGTCGATGGGGTTTATAACTGAAACTATTAAAGATCTGTGAAGCTAACTTTCATTTTTGCCAGATTTATTTCTTGAATAATATTTAATTCTTGTGTGGCTGTCTTTTAATACTAAATTTAATCAAAACATGTAATCGAAGCATTACGTCATCCCAGAATTCACTTCTTTAAAATGTTTCTCTAGGAACTGTTTTTCCAATCTGTTTCAACGAGCGGTAAAAAACACTCAAAGTAGTGACTATTTTTTGTTGTTTTAGCACTCAGCTAACTTGATAGTCCTAATAAAGGGAATTTAGAAGTATGTACCCACATGATCTCATGTTTTAAAGAAAACAGACATGATTTTTCCAAAGGCAAATTCTTCCTACTTTTGTATTCACCAATACTGTCAACCTTGCCAAGCAATAGAAAGTGGGCTTATTTGATCTATAACTTCATGCTTGTGTAACCCAGACATTAATACCACTGATAAGAGACTGATAAAAGAAACGTAAAAGTAATGGTATTAGCTGCTTGAGAAATTTAAATCTCATAGCCTTTGGGTCTTTTTCCACATCATCTGTTTATTCCAAACACAATGCCATAGATACCTTCTCTGTACACATTCTCTTAGGAAGACATCAGACTTCTGAGTAGGGACAATTTGAGCAGCATACAATCAATTCAAACCCCACCTTTAAAAAGCTCTTTAGCCACAAATACCAAAGTACCCCCATCCCTTTTCCAGACTCAAAAAAGAAACATTATTTTTGATAAATTCTAGTATTTATTAAATTATAAAGTTTTTTTTAATCAAAAAGGAAAATGCAGACTAAGAGAAACCTCAAGGTACAAGGACAAGACAGCAAACCCTATGGAAAGGAACACCACGAAGTGTGTTACAGGTTGTGAGACAACCTATTAGCTGCTGCTTACCTTCCTATCTCAGTAAGACCAACTAAAAGTAGTTGTTAGTCATCTATTTTTAAATCCCGAATTCACATCTATTTTCCACATTAAACTTCCTGCTCAACGATATCAAATATCTCACAGGTGCCAAATTTTAGTAATGATTTTATACCAATCCATGCAGAAAAATAAGGTAGTGCAAGAGTCAGATGATGACCATGAATGCACAGATACACACTGGCCAAAAGAACTAAAGACTTAAAAAAAATACACTATAAAGTAAACAGATGTCAAGAAAACTGTGTTATTACTGAACAGCTCTCAAATGTTAACACCCCAATTCCTCACATTAAATAAATTTCAACAGAGACATGTTAGACATTTTAATTTCAGGTATGTCCTTCCCATATCCCTTACCCCCCAACTCCCACAATGCACTACTAAGGATGAGTATAATGTTATGTGGGCAGAAATTTACAGGTATCCATTTCACCTTTGAGTGTGGCACTGAAGACGTTTGTTCAAACCTCTGTCACTGTGCACTGTCCATCTGGTCTTCTTGATCTGACATTGACACTCATGGTTCCACCCCCTGCTACTGATCGGTCAGTCCCTAATCGGTCTGATCGGTCAGCTACTGTCTGGTTTACATTTGAGACCAAAAGTCTCTGCTGGGTCAAGGAGTGCTGTGCAGCCACCACAGGGGCGTCCTCACTGTCACTACTGGCGTCAGATTCAGTTTCTTCAACAGAAGTGTCTGGCACTCTGCCAGAAGATGGTGATTCACGGTCTTCTTCTCCTTCACCTCTATGACTCCTTTCAGCTATGCTGTCTCCACTGAGTTGTAAATGAGCAAAAGAGTCTTCCAGAGAAGTGCCTGCATCCGGGGATGGTGTTACAGGGCTGGTTAGCTGACCATCAACTGAAGTTAGGGGCCTGGAGGAAGACGGCACTGGAAGCTGAACAGAAGCTCCAGTCTGTGCTGATACACTGTCCGCACCATCGGCAGAGCTCTCTCTTGCTAGACTTACAGTATTAGAGTCACAGTCTAGCCTAAGTCCAGCTACTCCCTTCTTTGGTATATCTATTATATCTCGCTTAATCTTCCTGCGACGTCCATGTTCATTTCTCCTATACTGAACCATGTTTTCAAGATCGGCCACATACAGAAACCCAGCAATTAACATTTCCGTGTTCTTTTTCCCTTTGGAAAAAGCATCTTCCAGCTCCCGACTAGTGCGCTCATCATACTGCCACCACCCGTTTCTTCCTTCGTAATACCAAGCATATTCACCATTTCCTCTACTTGCAGCTTTAAGTTCTTCTGGTGACAACAAAGTTGGTTTGTCAAGAAAATCCTCAGGAATCTCTTGTCGACAAAGAGCACATCGCTTCCCAAGCCATGAAGCGCCCTTTACACATAGATAACAGAAAACATGCTTACAGGGCAGACTGACTGGATGAACACACGTTTGCAAACAAATGGCACACTCAGGAACTGTTAGAGAAGGTGCAGCATTAGAACAGGACTCGCTCGCCTTCTTATTTGTAGGAAGCATATTTATTGAGTGATCAATTTCACCACAGCCAGCCATCCTAGGGAAATGAGAAGAAAATAAAGTGAAATCAGGTTTAAATTTCTCTAATACTTTAATTCACTAGTTCAGAAAATACCTAGTAAGTATCTATACCATGCAAACCATATGCTATACAAGAAACATATGAATTTGAAGGAACCAGCAAATTCAAAGCCAGCCCAGGCTTCATAATGCCTTATCTCAAACAGGATGGAAGACAAAGTAAAAGAAATCAGGGAAAAACTCTTAATTTATGAAACAACCCTTCTTCATCTGTAGTTGTACCTCTCAGTTTTTACTTGTAGGAATCAATGGAAAGTGTAGCTATTAAGCAAGGAAGCAAAAATAAAGCAAGGCACACATAGTATATTTTAAATACTGTCTATCCAGCCACAGAATTTGTGAGACAGAACTAAATGCAAACATTTAAAAAAAAAATGAAATCTACTCCAAATGACCTCACAGTCAAGATGAAGAGAAGCAGAGAATCAGCTGTGTCAGTCAAACTCTAACTCTAGACAACAGCAATCTGCAGCCTTTGTTTTTAAAGAAAAATTAGGTTATGGTACTAGATGTTTATACAAGTCAGAAATGTAGCTCCTAACCTGTACTTTTTTGCCTTACTGCATCCAAAATATCCATAAATCATTAATATCTCTGATCTACCAAATCTGTGTACCACTACCCATCCTACCTTTTCTAATCACCAAACACTGATTATTAAATCACTGTATATGCCTTTTAATTTAGTCACACTCTTTCTTAAAAGGTTAATCTTAGTATAATTCCAGATCTCTAAGGGTGCCTTAAATAGTCTGGCTGCCACTTCTCACACTATCTGCATTTATCAAAATCCCCTCTAACTAGGATTTAGCCATCCTGTGTACTACCTCCAGTGTGACTGATGCATTCCCATACAGGACATTGAAGATATTTGCGAAAACAAAACTCATTTTTAAAAAGCAAAGCTATGAATGTATCATAGTATAAATATAAAACACATTTAAGTTTCATTTTTTAATTAAGCTCAAATACCTAGTTCAAAACTTTTTCAATACAAGACACACGCAAATACCCTGTTGGTATGGAAATGTTCTATCAGGGTACTTATATTCAGTGCTGAGAAAGCACAACAAAAAGCCAAATAATGGAACCCTGAAAGCATCCACGGAGAAAGTGTAACATGAATAAGACACAATGAAACCAATATTAAACAAGAAATCTGATAATCAAGTTTCAGTTTCCTTTATTAATACATGTTTTTAGTCATCCAGATAAACAGGTAGCTTAAATTTCATTACCTGAAAATTACAAAGTTCAGATAAAAATCAAAAAAAGGTTGAAAGGTCAGCCAGTAAATAAATCATCAAAGCCTTATTTTACTATGCTAAAGAAACATGATTTAACTGTTATTCCATGAATTTCCAGACAGGAAACCACAGATAAAAAGGAAGAAAACAGCTGACTAAAGAAGGGAAAAAACAGAGAGTGGAGGTAACAGGTCCCAGAGATTAGAAATTTTGGATCAAGTGCTATTTAAATGAGTGACAGCCTCTTTATCAGTTAATTCGGCCATGCTGTACACAGACCATTTCAAACTCAACTACTTGTGAGGACTTTGGCTGTTTGTCTAAGAACACTCCAAACTAGGTCCATTGGCTATAAACTGGATAGCTGGTAAGTGTTTACATTTTAAAAACTGAGAAAGAATATCCTTTGGCTTTTATCAGAGCCCATTCAATCTTATACCCTATTCTTCTGACTTTTCCTGTAACTCTAGTTTTTCAACTAGAGTTTGTTCAAAGTGATACTAATTTGTAAATTAGATTGCGTTTACAAGAAAGGGCACAACAGAGTATCTATGGAAAATAATCATAGAATGCTTAATGTATACATTATTTTTCAACATTACAAATTAAGTCCCTCTACCAGAAGCTTTATATTATAGAAATCAGAACAGTATAACTTATAACTCATTCAAAATAAGTCAGGCAAATACAATTTAACATGTTTCTCACTATAAGAGCGTCAATTTTGTCATGCTTTCAGAGATCTAACCTGAAACAACAGAATTTACAAGTATGTATGAGGACATGCCTGTTAACCCCTCTGTCATCAGCATCATCTATGTCTCCTTGCCCAACCCAAATGAACTGATTATGTACACTTTTTGTTAGGGTCTCAAAGTCCTTTATGCCTTAGAATTTAAGTCAAAGAAATTAATTCTAATGAAATTCCTTTTCCCCACATGTGGGCACAGGTGGGCTCATACATGTAGTCCTGTGTACGTGGATACCCAAAGTTGACTTCTGAAGTCTTTCTCAATTGCTCTCTACCTTTTCCGATGAGGCAGTGTCTCTCAATAAAACCGCAGCTCACCACTATGGCTGTCTGGCTAGCCAGCTTGCTCCGGGGATGCTGTCTCTGCCTTCTTAGTGCTGAAACTGCAAACTGTCTTGCCCACCTTGCATTTGTGTGGGTGCCAGGGATCTGAACTATAGATAGTCCTTACATTTGTACAACACACACTTTATGAGCCGCTAATGGCTTTTAAATAGATTTTAGGTCACAATCTTAATCTTATTAAGTATGTGATGAAATCTTATTTCAAAGGCTAAGGATCTCTATAAAACTTGTCCATATATATAATAATCCAGTTATGAGTCATCAACATAATACATAGTTCTTAAAGCCATGAAAATGGGTGGATGAATGAATTTGTAGTAAGAGCAGGAAAACCAGGGACAAACCTTCAGCTACCCAACATTTACACAGTATAAGTAGCTTGTAAGAGATTTAAAGAATGATAAAGGAAGAAAGGAAACTGGGAACATCCCCACAAAAGGCAGGAGGAGAGATGTCTACCAAAGCAAGTTAAAGCATAAACTGCAATTCCACACACTAGCCTGCTGCTCTGCTTCCAGAGATCACCAAGCTTGCTCCCAGTAACTCAGCCAAGACATCTTTATTTCCTATTGCTCCAAAGAGGGTTATAAAACTTCTTCAACCCTCTCAGTTATGAAACACTGACTCCTGTTATCAATGATCACTTATACAAGCCAAAGAATCGTCAGCAAAACACAGCTGTACTTGTACTCTGCCTTACTGTCTTTCTCCTGGTTCAGGATGGGATTCTGCCAGCTGTATGCAAAACTAATCCCTTAATTTTTGTAATTGAGACCATGATCTAACTCCCTAGAACTCTGACTAGCATCTCAAACTTAATTTAATGACCTCCTTTCACCTATTCTTTTTCATAATCCTTATGTTTTCCATTTGGGGTTTTAGCATTCTCAATTCATCTTTTGTTTGTTTCCCTTTTCTCTAGTACCTCTTCAATACCAGTATTCCCTCAAGACCCTACAGGTTCTCCTTGTTGCACACATTATATGCTTAGTTGGTATTCTGAGTATCTCACATGAATGGATCTATGTGACTCCTCACACCTTCTGTCTGGAAACACTCCATCTCAAGCCTGTATGTCTGATTCTGTATTCCAAAATTCCACATCAACACACTAGACATCTGAAATAAACACAACTGAAAACAAACGTATCTGCCTCTAAATCCTGTATCTTTAGTTTTCTGTCCACCTTGGATAAATTACCATTCTTGGTGCTCGCCTAACCCCTGGCCACAACTCCTGTAGAGTATGTGTCTTCACTCCAAATCCTGTAAACTTAATTCCAGACCTCTGGATATCCATCGCACAAAATACTAACCTTTCAATAGGCTTCAGTCTTCTCTCTGCCTAGCTCTTCCTCCTTCCAGTCATTTGTATCAGTCATCTCTCAACCTTTAATAGTTTCCTATTGTTTACATAATCCAATAGAAGCTCCTAAGTATAGAATGTTAAAATCATTGATACAGACTTTGTACTTAAACCATTAAAATATTAGTCATACCATTTTTATGTTAACAATTCTTAAACTTGCCTAAAGATGGGAATTAGCTAGTGTTATCATACTGAAAAAGGAGATAACAAACTAACTTCTGTGTCAAAACTTGAAAAATGTGAAATAGTATCTGCAACAGTTCTTCTGGTCCAGGAATTTGAACACTGTAATTATCAAGACTAAAAGTCCACAAGGTTTTCATTTTCTATGATCTAGAACTATGATGTTGATTGTAGGAAATGTTTTATCAAAATATAATGAAATTTAATATAAGTAGATTCAAGATTATCAAACACATGATGGCATATTATACAAAGCCAAAATGACAAGAAAACACAACTAATAAAAATATAAATTAGAGTGAACTGATATGAATAAAATAAGATGTACTAACTTTTAAATCAAGTATAGTATAAAAAGTCCTTAAATGTCACGAAAACTTTTAGTAACTAGTTCTAAAATCCAGAGATCTTTCTCAAGTAAATCACTATGCAAAGTAAAGGTTCTCACCTTTACTCATCATATTTTCCCTATGTGCAAACTCTAAGAAACTATGACTGTAATCATTTAGCTTGAGCAGGACTGCTAACTCTATAAAGCACTGGTGAGTCAATAAAAATTTCATTTTGCTTAAGTAAAATCAAACACAAGTATGGGTCTCTGCATTACTCTCCTGGCCCCATGAGCTTTGGGAAAGCCATGGCACTCTAGATGCTCTACTTACATTTCTATCACAGATCCCACAGGCACCTGTCACAGAAACAGAACATCTTCTTTACCAGTTGTCAGCCAACCTGTAGGGTTTTCTCTTCCACTGCTGGTTTATTCTCTGTACTGCAAAAGAAAAACTGTATCAATAACAATCACTCTACAGCCGGGTGGTGATGGCGCACGCCTTTAATCCCAGCACTTGGGAGACGGAGGCAGATGGATCTCTATGAGTTCAAGGCCAGCCTGGTCTACAAGAGCTAGTTTCAGGACATGTTCCAAAGCTACAGAGAAACCCTGCCTCAAAAAACCCAAAAAGAAAAACAACAACAAAAATCACTCTACAAATTAAGATCAGTAGAATTAGTCAATTAAATATGATCCTTTAACAAAATATAGTGGTCTTTTATGACTGCTGTTAACGTAATGGAAGCTCTAGCAGAAAAATTAGACTGAAGAAAGATATAGGCATACAAATAAACAGAGAATAAGTTTTTTAAATGTACATTCTTCACTCATACTAAGAGTGAAACTTCAGTATTTTCTCTATATGGAATCCTAAGAAGTTAAATAACTAAGCCCAGCAAAATTGTAGGTGTCAAGTTGTAAGTTAGACACACACACACACACACACACACACACACACACACACACACACACACACACCAAAACTCCAGTAGTGTACTGCTACATAACTTCCAACAAAATGAAAATCAAAGAAAAATAGCCACTTATAACAACCTCTAAAGCAGTAAATTGGTTTTAGATTGATTAAGACTTGTTTGAAAATGATAGAATAGTACTGAAGTAAATAAAATAGGGTTGAATAAAGTAAAAAGGGAACCAGTGTTCATAAAGTGGTAAATGTGAGAAGACAAATAATTTTCATTAGGGATCTACAGATTCAATATAGTTCCTATTAAAATCTTAACAGCCTTTTTGCATAAATAGAAAAGCTAGTCATTAAATTCACATGAAATTAGCTAAAAGAAATCTTGAAAATAAGAAAGAAGTTCAAGGGCTGGAGAGATGGCTCAGTGGTTAAGAGCATTGCCTGCTCTTCCAAAGGTCCTGAGTTCAATTCCCAGCAACCACATGGTGGCTCACAACCATCTGTAAAGAGGTCTGGCACCCTCTTCTGGCCTTCAGGCACACAGGCAGAATATTGTATACTAAATAAATAAATAAATAAATATTAAAAAAAGGAAGAAGTTCAACAACTGCCACCTCCAAATATCACAACTTACTACAAATCTGGACATTAAGATTTTATGGCATTATACATAGAGAAATGTATCAATAAAATTAAGAGTCCAGAAATGGACTTGGAGAGATGGCTCAGCAGTTTACTGCCCTTGCAGAGGACCCAGGTTTGGGATCTCAGTACCCACATAGCAGATCACACACAACCACCTATAATGTCAGTTTCAGGAAATCTGATACCCTTTCTGGCCTCCACTAGCTGTTACATGTATGTGATACACATAAACTTACACAGACACATATAAAAACATTAAATATGTAAATAAATCTTTTCACTAATAAACATATAGCCACATGATCTTTGAGAAAGTATATCAAACCCATTCAATGGGAAAAGAGTATTTCCTCAAAAAATATTGGGACTACCAATTTACACCACCAAGTCAAGTCACACTTCACACAACACCATAAGCAAATCCTCAAAATCTTAGAAGTCAATAGAAGGGAAACTCTTCAAGCACTGGAACACACAACACCAACAGCACAGGGAACAAAAGGAAAACAGAAATTAGACCTTATCAGGAAAAAAAAACGGGTAACTTATAAAAGACCATTTTGAAAATTGAGACTTAATTTTCAGACTACTTAAAAAACACTTACAGCTCAACAACAAAAAGAAATAAGCACCAGGTATGAGAAATCACTTTTTGGGGAGAAAAGGACCAGTGAGCACATAGGAAGCGCTTAGTACTGGCAGTTGTTAGTTGAATGTGTCAGACCCACAGCCATGTCCCATGTGTCTACAGGGACAGTGGAAATAAATACATGTAGGTGAGCATGCAGAAAGTTACACCTTTGATGATGTCACCCCTGCGGATGTTTGATAATTATAACACCTTAGCAATGCCACAGGCAGATCCATACTAAAAGAAAACTAGGATTCACAGAGATTCGTATACTAAAGTTCATCATAGAATTTTAAGTGAAAAAGTGGACACAACGTGTCTCTTTGCAGATGAATGGATAAAGGAAACAGCATTTAACAGTGCACTATTAGAAACAAAAGAAGAATGAAGTTTATCCAATATGGCTGCACCTTGAATACAAAATAAACTAGACACAAAGAGAGAAATACTATCTATAGTCCTCAATGAATAGGGAACTTCACAGAGACCAACTGAAGGGTTATCAATGACCAGAAGGAAGAGATAATAGTGAGCTGCTGCCTCAAAAGGTCATTATTTTCTGTCTGAAATATGGAATCTTTCTAAAAATATATAGTAAGGATGATGGCTCTACAACATGTAAATAAGATTATCTATAGAGTTGTACTTTTGAAAATGGTTAAAGAGTAAAGTATGTCATAATTTTTACATTCTATTAAAATAAATATTTTAAGTGAAATAAGTTCTGTATGAGCAAGTCAAAATGGCAACAAAATGGCAATTGGTCATCCACAATACAGATTGAGTCAGCATCGATACCTTCCTGCACATTAACTAAAAGGGTCTGCTTTATATGCACAAACACACCCAATTTTACAGCCTTTATGCCCACTTTCTCTCAAGCTACGTCCTGTACAGGGAATCCACAAACACCACCAGTTTTTCTCATAAAGTATTCCTTCCCGTGTTTCTAATGCCCACTTATAGGGCACATCATCTCATGAAAAGCTTTCTTAAAACCATGCACATGATGACTGAAGAAATGAACAGCTGCACAGTAGGTAAAGCTAAGAGAGAAAAGACTTGGATGCTGTCTTTCTGTTCCGTAAGCCTCTCACAGTTGGCAGCTATCTAGATAACCTATCTAAGAATCTTTTAGTTAAAGGTAAATGTAGCATCGGTGGCCTCTAAATAGAAGCCAGCTTTCCCCGGCAAATGCTTAAGAGAACAAAGAATTGGTTTCAAAGCTTAAGAATTTTCTAAGTAATTGGCTAAACAGCGTTTCTGAGAAATATGCTTCATTTTGCTCCAGCTTTAGATAACATGGAAGCCACATTTTATTCTGTATCAGCTTTTTCATTGGCCTGCATGGTGCCAAACAGTTCAGAAGTATTGCAGGATTCTTGCTGCACTTCCCTCTCACAGCCTACACAAAGCAGACACTGTCCATTTTCTCATGATGGTTTCGGCTCCCATCTGCAGGTCAGTGGTAAACATCCTGCCACAACCACTAGTTCTGAGATGTGTGTCACTGGCTGTGTCGACTTCACATCACCACACAGCATCCTCTTCATGCTAGCTCCTGGCTGCACCACAAACCTCGTTAAGTGTGGATCCTTGAGAATGACAGCTAGCTTCCCAGATTTCCTTAAATCTTGCTCCAATATATATTCATTGGAAACAAGTGCAGAGTTTCTTAGAAGTATGCATTTTGGGGAACTCTCCCACTGTAGATTCTAGGCTAGAGATACTGATAAAGTGAGTCCAAAAAGTATAAAAGTGTCCTTTATTTTCAACTTATAACTCCCTAAATTTAAGTAACTTTACTTCCTTTTATTAATAAAGCACCATTTGACACTGCCACCTAAAATCAGAAGCCATAATCCCATTCTCGGACTCCAAGTGCTGGTCCTCCTAGCTCACTTCTCATTCACACACCTGTTCTTGGTTATGAAGACCTCTGACCACTTCCTCACTGTCTTTCCTTTATACAGTTCCTGATGTCATTTCCTTTCCGGCCCAATCTAGAATCATCTGAAAGTTCTTTAACAGAACCCTCGTCTGGCAACCTTGTATTTTTAAGTCCTCTGTGGTCTACCTCTGATGAATCTTGCAATGTGCCATTTCAGTTTCCAACCCTTACTCACTTAAGGGCCACAAAGAAAAGGAGAAAACACTCTCGCTACTTTCTCTGGCCGTATACCCTATCACACCATCAGTCAGCCTTTATCTGGGAATCTACTTCTATGTACTACTATGTAACCAGCCTTACATTCACTCAGTATGCCTCTGAGTGACAATTCTAGAAACACAGACCATGGTCCCCCTACACTTGAAGCCCAAGTTTAGTTTTCCAGTATAGACATTAAAGGCAACACTCTTTAGGAAAACAAAGGCTTTAGGTCTCTGAGCCCTAAATACATAGCTGCCTCGTATTTATCAGTGACCACCAGCCCTCCAGATTAATAGCACAGTTACACAAAATGAGTGCTCCTGAGAGCCCTTGACAATTCTGTACATCCTCTGCCTTTAAGAATCTTCCTCTTCTAGAGCTTATAAAATGCCTAATAAAATTCACCGCACTGCACGGGAATGGTCACCTAAGCCATTTCCTGCTCCTGCATATTACATATTTTCCAATTATTGAGCTTACCATGAACATTAGCATTGTTAATTTATACAATGACTTTTCTACTGAATCCTGAAGACAGGACAAATTTTATGTCTCTAAGTGGTAAGTTGCCAATCAATTTGTGTTGACTTCAATTGCAATTTGTTTTTTTTTGTTTTTTTTTTTGGTTTTTTGGTTTTTCGAGACAGGGTTTCTCTGTGGCTTTGGAGCCTGTCCTGGAACTAGCTCTGTAGACCAGGCTGGTCTCGAACTCACAGAGATCCACCTGTCTCTGCCTCCCAAGTGCTGGGATTAAAGGTGTGCGCCACCATCGCCCGGCTGCAATTTGTTTAAAGACTGCAATATGTAAGTCATCTATCTGTTCACATAAAATATCTGTGTTTCTTCTGAGAAGAGGGCATCTTCAGGAAACTACCAAATCCATAAAGGAATCCTTCCTTTAAGAACTGACAGCGTGTAACAGCTGTAGAACCTGGTTCCTTCTATCATCTGGCAAACGCATGAGTCACCTGGCCAATGACTACTGAAGGATGCTCCAGAATGTAGACAAATCCCAAGAATACAGACAGCCAAACAGCGACTAGCAGGCTTTTCTTGACAAAGGTATGGAATAAAGGTAAGGATGACCAGAGAGGACAGTAATCTATATGTCCTTTGTCTCGTAAAAAAGACTGTTTTGTAGAGTACTTCCCACTTTCTCTTCTATCAGGTTCAGTGTGTTTGGATGCTCAACTTACTAGACCTGGATGGAGGTGGGGGTTCCTTGAACTTCCCATAGGTCAGGGAACCCAAAGTGCTCCTCGGCCTGAGGAGGGAGGGGGACTTGATTGGGGGAGGGGGAGGGAAATGGGAGGCGGTGGCGGGGAAAAGATGGAAATCTTTAATAAATAAATAAATTTAAAAAAAAAGACTGTTTTGGTTTGAAAAAGAAAGGATACAGACATTCTGTGCCTCACTCATCATGTTTTTGGAACATGACTCAGAAGTCAATATAGACTTTGCCCACGTTCTAATGTGTGTGCATGTATGTGGTGTGTTGTATACCCCTGCCCACGTTCTAACATGTGTGCGTGTACAAAAAACTCTGTTGGATATTTACTGCCTGTCCTTCCCATCTCACAAGCTGTTTAAAACAGAACCAACCATCTGAGTCATCTTAATCATGTATTCCAGGCACATATATGACTGAATGTTAAAATTATCACCTGCAAAATTTGGTGTTTAATTTCTTACAAAAAGTATAAAAGTGTCTTTTATTTTCAACTTATAACTCCCTAAATTTAAGTAACTTTACTTCCTTTTATTAATAAAGCACCATTTGACACTACCACCTAAAATCAGAAGCCACAATCCCATTCTCGGCAGGTCATTGTTTAGAATGCCTCCCCCCCCGCCCCCCGTAATGAAATACACCGAAAAAACTGTCCCTATTGCTAATGCTTGACTTCGTCCATGCATTTGTTTACATATTCTTTCCCTGTGGTGACTCACAACTGTCCCTGCCTATTCACTTACCTGTCTATTCAAGTCTTGTCCATAAATATTTTATATTCACAACTGGCTTGTACTTTAAGGTAAACAGAAGTTAAGAAGTTGCAAAATAACTCATATAAATCTTTAAGAATTACTGTGTTTGGACACTTCTGTTCATTTTTTTTTTTTGTACACCTAAGAAGGCTGTCGTCTGGCAGTATGATTCCCCACCAGTTAATGTGCTCTCAGCTAAAATACATTACGTTGCCTGATTTTTTTTTTTAACATTCTTTTTCATTTTTATTCTGGCCTACAGAATAGAAGGTAAGACTTTTAGAAATTCTTTTCAACAAGTTTTAAATTTTGGCTGTTATTCTTCCTCCAAAGATCTTTAATAATAGGACAAACTCAAGTGCTACCCTAACTTACCCTTATTTATTCAGTGCACTCTTAAAATCATTTTACTTCTAACTATGCCTTTATTTTCAAAACCCTTGACTCTCAGATACAACTGTGCCAAAGTATCCCATCAACAAACATGACCACAGACAAATGGGAATAGCTTTACAGACGCAAGAAGGTCTCTTGTCCATAGTATCTCTATGAGGGCTTAGTGCATACACTTCATAAGCGACTTTTCCCATTCTGTATCTCACAGAACTTTCAAAGTTGAGACAAATGGACAGTAAAATTTGGGGAAGGAAAATAAACTAAAATGCCTAGCACTGTACTGCCAGAAGGTTCCTTGGAAACAACTGTATGAATCCAGAGTAGAATCAGGTCTCCGGTTACGTATGTGCACACTCAAGTCCTCAAGTCCACAAAGCACTGGGAGATCAACCTATCAGTGCATCCTCCAAACAGCCTTGGAACTTAGTAGGACTGCATAATTTACAAAGAAAGAACAACAAGCTCAAAAGGAATGTGGCTTACTCAAAGTAAAAAAGCTACTGACACTTTGAGATGGCATTCAAATTCAAGTATACTACATCTCTTTTTTTCAAAAAAATTTTTTAAAAGCTGTTTTAGCACTGAAAAGGCAAAAGCAGGAAGATTGCCAGGAGTTCCAGGCCAGCTTGAGCTATATAATGAGGCTTTATCTCAAAACAAACAAACAAGCACACACTCTCTTTCAAAGAAAAAAAGAAGACAGAAAAAAAGAAAGAGAGAGAAAGAGAAGGAAAAAAAAGAAGTACCACCAAAAAAAAAAAAAAAAATCTTTCTCTTAAGGAAACTAACTCTATTTAAAAAACAAGCCAGTATCTAATTTCCAATTTTCTACTAGGTGAATTAAAGCTAATAAAAAGAAACAGGTTAAATTAATTTGAAAATTCCATTTTATATAACTCAATGCATCTACAGCATTACTATTTTAATATGTATTCAATATAAAATCATTAATGGAACACCTTCCATTTGTGTGTGTACTGAAATCCACATATACTTTATATTCAGCACAACTCAGAGCTGCTGAGTAACTAAGTGGCTCATTAGTCTTTCCCATCCTCATCAAATTGGACCCACAAAGTCTTCTGTGTGTGCACACACCTCCCTTAAAAGATAAAGCTGACAGTTAAAAATAATTAATGAACAGAAAAACTGAACTCTATAGGATAGCTTATTTTGCTGAACACAGCAAACAACAAAACCAACACAAACCAAACTGTATACATTCTGTTGTGATCAAAGTGGACAGGTTTAGGTGAGGTTGCCAAACTGACTCATTGACTACAATCTTGCAAACAGCAATGTCAAAAGGTAAAAAATAAGACATACATGTAACACTCAGAAGAGGCAATATGAAGACATCAGAAAATAATTTTCACATTACTTCAAACAAGATGCTTTTAAAGTCATAAAGGTGTTCTTATTTTAATCAAGAGGATTTTTTAAAGCAGGAGAGGTGATTTCAAACTACTTGCTAGAAATAATTTAGTGAACATGTATGATTCAAATATACATAATTCTTCCTACAATAACTTTCAAATTATACACCAAACTCTAAATACTAATTAAGAAAGTAACAAAAACAGAAAAGAAACAAGGTTATTTGCCTCTTAGCAACTGTGCAGAAAAAAGTGACAGACTAAATTTATATAGTTTATAGATTAGTAATGAATTTAGATCTTTATCAATTAATCCGTTAAATTAAAAAGAACTGAAAAATAAAGTCATATTGTATTACTTAAATATGGTAACCACTAAAATAATTCACACTACAATTACTTGAATACACTGTTAATTCCTAATGAAAAGATTTAGGATTAACAGCAATCCCATTTTTCAAGTCAGTTAAATTTTTTAAAAGTCCACTGTCCCTAAGTAAATAATAAAATAATAAAATATTGGCCTTTTTAAAAAAATAAAAGAGAAAGATGAACATATAAAAACATTATGAATAAAATTATAAATATCAAAGTATACACTATTGAACAATTTCTGGTTTTCCTATTTAAAGTTAAGGTTTAATGAAACAGTTTACTCTTTAGTCAAAATACAAAAAGGTAGCAATGATGAGGGGTCCACTTCAAACCTCAGTTATCTATACCCGTTTATATATAATAAATACATATTATTATAAACACTAGAAACGAGGTAAGGTGGATTTAACATACACATCTTAAAGTCTCTTAAGAAAGATTCCCAAGTGCACAGGTACGTAACTGTTGTATCAAATTTTGCACTTCATCATCAAATCAGTTGTCAAAAGAAGACTAAGTCAAACTTGGAAACAAGTCTTATGTGAAAACACACTTCAGTTAAATGTAACAAGCATCAGTCTATGAGTCTACTGACTGCTTTCTGAGTCCTCATATTTAAGTGTAAATCTTTAAATTTCTTCTCTGCAAAGTGGGCTTTGTATTTATTTCAATAACTCAAGAGATAAGAATGTCTACAAATACTTTAATCATATCAAACACAGATGTTTTAAGGCCAGCAATCATTCTGTGAATAAGAAGTCCTCTGACTAATTAGATGTGTGACCTTGGACAAGTCAAGCCTCTTTTTGCAGCTTCACCTGCTCCTCTGTGATTTTTCAATTTTAACGTTTTGATTAACAGGCCTTTAACGACAGGCTTTGTATTAATTAACTAGAAAGGTAAATGAGTGTACAAATAAGCAAAGTAATCTGTAGACCAATGTAAACACAGCGTCCTTCCTCAGAAAGACGGTTTCTAATCCAGCCAGCAGTTCTGCAAATTCACTGTTACCAAGAACCCAACCCGACAGGAGGACAGAAAAAAAGGCTCAGTACCTTTCCTTTCTAATACTGACAGAAAAAAAAAATATGTCTAAGAACCAGGAACAACTGGTTAAATTCCTCAAACACGTGTATGCCTAACAGAAAATGTGCCTTAAGCAGCTGAATATGAAAAAGTTCTTACTATTATTTTCTTCCAAAACAAGGAATTATCTTAAATCCTTAAAAACAAAACAAACAAACACGCTTTTAATCCCAGTACTCGGGAGGCAGAGGCAGCTCTGGATCTACCTCTTTGAGTTTAAGGCCAGCTTGGGGTACAGAGCAAGTTCCAGGACAGGCCCCAAAGCTACACAGGGAAACTCTGTCCCGGAAAAAAAAAAAAAAAGGAAAATAAACAAAAACAAAACAATTCAAAAGTGACACTTCCCCACTTGACAAGTCTCCTAAAAGAACCTGTTTTCATTCCTCTCATCTAGTGACCAGCTATGTGGGACATTTTCCCACGATTACAACTCTTCCCAGTTCTTAACCATCACCAGCAAGACGCGGAAACTTCAAACGTTTACGCAAAAGGGTTTTCATTCTGCCCACATTACACTGGCCCACTTGAGACATAAACCCAGCCAGTGTTCCACTCCCCCACATCCAAGACCAAAACACATCCAAAACTCTACCTTTAGTGTGGCAGTCACTCTTGAATTTTATCTTTAAAAATGAGATTTACGTGACCTATTTTCAGGTGCTTTTACAGCACCCAGACGCTTTACTGCTAGTTTGTATGGTCATTTTCTTCATTTGTTTTCAACATGCCATGTCCTTTAATAATGTCTAATAGAGATTATTTACTGAAGTGTTCTATGTGTTCAAATTTGTTATAACATATGGTTTTCAATAACCACGTTTCAGGTGCACATCCCGTTTGCAAAACAAGACACACACACACACACACACACACACACACACACGGAGGGGGGGTTGGGGGGAGTGAACACACCCTGGCACCTGAAATGTCAATCAAAGAACAAAGCCTTTTCTATCTCCTTTTGGCTTTCTTCTTCCCTAAAGTTCTCTAGTATTTTGGTGCTGTAAAAAAGAGAAAACAAAATGTTGAAAACTTGAGAAGTGCTTAAACAGCACCCGGAGAAAAGACAAAATATAGTTGTCAGAATGCGTGTGCTAACTTACAGTCCGGAATCTCTTACCTAATTAGAGGACTGTTCCATTGCCACATCCTCAAAAAAAAAAAAAAAAAAAAAAAAAAAAAAGTAACCCAGCCTTTCTCTAAAGAAAAAAAAAAAAAACGTTCAGGAAAATAAGACAGCGACAACAATGGGGATCCCGTGCGCTCTCAGATGGGTTGGAGGGTAAGGGAAAGAACTCCACACCCAGCAACCAGAACAAAGCGACAGCCGGGGCTCTCAAGATGCACCCGGCTTGGGAGGCCCCGACGCGTATTCCGACACCTCCCGGTGGTTTCAGGTTTTGGTAGCCATCAAAACAAGAACATCCGGAGGCTTCCGCCAGCGAAAGGAGGAGGGACGGCTCCGGGCGCTGGGTCAGACCCAGCGGCTCGCAGCGGCAGCGGCTCGCAG
>NC_022034.1:39629563-39641369 GCF_000317375.1 Microtus ochrogaster | reverse complement strand
CTCTACGCCGTGGTGGGGCGGCCCCGATCTCTCTCCCTTGCTCTTTACGTGACGGACTTCATCACCACTTAGCTCTGACACGGTGAGGGTTCACCGGAGAGCCTTGCTGGAGGAAGCTAGACGACGTTCAGGACCGGGAAGAGGAGCTTTCCCGAAATCCAAGCTTCTGACCCCAAGGAGCCCTTGGCCAAGTCTTAAGTTTCATTTTGAAGTGCCGTCTAGGAGAGTACTGCTTGTTCCTTATCAAGAAGACATCAGCAAAGGCTGGGCGTGGGCTGGAGGGCCCCCTGGAACGCTCCAAGTTATTCACCTCACTAGGAAGTTTAATGGGGAAGGGGGCCTACAGGGGTATCAAGTCTCTTGAACCCGAACAGCATAGGAAGCTAGAAAAAGAAATCAATCGTCTTAAGAATCTAGAATAAATTTCGCGGATTCGGTTTTTTTTTTTTTTTTTTTTTTTGGCAAGCATGTAGTTTTAAACGTCAAAATCTAGGCGTTGTTCATTTTAACCCACACATGGTCTTTTACAGAACAGAGTGAATTTTCTCTACTGGCAGTTAAACAAGGGAGACTAGTGGGGCCTTTTCATCTTTGGAAGTGTTTCCTTTCTATAACTGTTGCATTGTGATTGCAACAATGTTGCCTTGTGAGGTTTCATTAACTGTTTCACTTCAGTACTGAATATGTTTCTGGTGTTTAATATGATAGCAACAAACACAGCCTCTGCTCCAAAGGAGGAAGAATTCATATGGAGACAACCATGTGTAACTGTGAATCCAGACATGATTCAGTCTACTTAATCTGTTGTTCTAGAAAATAGTACATAAACTTTTATAGCCACCAAAAGAGAAGGTTAGACATGAATGTATTTACCAAATATTTTGGTAGGGATAGGACATCGGTTAGGTCGACGACTTTGGGGGCATATAGATCTATATGTTTAAATACTATAACATTCTTAGTTTCAAGACTGAAAAACGAACTAGGTATCTAGAGGTAGGGTATTTTCCTATCATGATCTGGATTCAATCCCTAATATCTATCATACAGGACCACAGGGAAATAAAAAAGGCTGATAGAAGCTACTGGCCAGCTAGGTTTCAGCAGTACATACCAGTCACAAAAGATGTTAGGTCAGATGACACAGGAATTAAGAGCAAATTGTTAACTATGCTAACTACATGGGGGGGGATGCAAATATTTGGCTCTTGTTTGCAGCATTCTGTACCACTATTACAAAGTTTAATCAGCCAATCAGTTCACAGGATCTTCCATGTAAGTGTGGCTTCTTTAAGGAAACACACACACACACACACACACACACACACACACACACACGTGTATGTGTAGCACGAATTCTAGTTGGTCTTAATAATAAAATCCCAGAGTCAGATATTAGGGGGTGAAAGCTGAGAGATCAGAGAAGCAGAGCCACCGATCACTAGAGTTCTTACCTCTACCAATGCTCAGACTGCATCCTCTGACTGCATCCTCAGACTGACTGCATCCTCAGACAGCATCCTCAGACTGACTGCCTATACTACAATGAGTGCCTGTCTCCTCCTGCCTTATATTCCTCTCAGCCCAGCCCTATCACTCTTGTCTCCAACTCCCTAGTAGTAGGATGAAAGGCATACGATCCCAACTGCTTGCATCACCTTCGTGTGAGCTCTGTTTTTCTTTTAGACTGGATCGATTTTGTGTAGCCCAGGGTGGCCTTGAACTAACAGATCTGTCTGCCTCTGTTTTCCAAATCCTGGGATTAAAGGTGTGTGCCAGTAATGCCTGGCTTAGCTCTGCACTCCGATCTTCAGGCAAGTTTTATTGTCAGATCATAAATGAAATATCATCACACACCCACGTGTAAGTCTCTTGGTGAGAGAAGCTTCAATAAATTTTCTTCTAAATAATATTATTTTATAACCTTACTTAATGTACAGATATTGGGAGATATATCATTTAACTTTAAGCTTAGCTCCTTGTCATATCCTTTTTCAGTCCCTGTGGTTTTTACAGTAGATGTATATAGTCATAGCAAAGTGATATCAAGTGTTGATGTTTACATTAAGACTTACGTTTGAAGAAACAATAACAGTACTACCCTTTATCCTGGGTTGCATGCGGCACAGTCATCCAGTTCCACAATCACCTGGTGTGGGGCCTTTTCCTGTTGCCATTTTACACAACTGATACATAGCTCAGAGCTGGGATTGAATTCAGGTAGAGGCTCCACAAGGGTGCATGCTGCAATTCATTTTCTGGATTAGAAAATGAATTCCACAAAGAAAGGGTTCTTTGAGAGAGCTAGAATCAGATTAAAAACATGCTGCCTGGTCCTTGCATCTATTAGGAAAAGGCGTTTTTCTGCTGTACTTCAGCCTCCTTGGGTGCAGATGAGACACAGATTATCTGAGTGGTAGGAGTTCTACTTTGTTGGCCCACTGAAGCACATAAGGCAGAAATGAAGCCTCAGCAACTTAACTAAAATGCTCTTTCAGAGTAGGCCCCCTCCCATCACAATCATTGTCATTGCAGTAAATGCTTCTATGTATCTGTGTCCCAACACATCCATAGTGTCTCTATCTTTCCTTGCAAATAATTTGTTGGCTCTTTTCATCTTCAAAATACACACAGGAAACTATTATTATGTTGACTTTAATCATATTGTCTCTAAACCAAACCTATTAAAAAGATGTGAGGCTCACCATTCTTCTGTTCACAAACCCCCTTGGCTTCCCAACACAAAGGAAAATCAAGAGTTCTTTTGTGTGCCCACCCTCCTTTATCAGCTCCCAGACCTCTCAGCCAGCTTCCTGTTCCCACAATACCCTATACAAAGTCTCAGTCACCATTCTGTGTTGGTTGCTCCCTTTCACACCCCTTATGCACTTTTTCACACAATGGCTTGCTCTCTCTATGTTCAAATATTTTTATAGTCCTTTCCCTTCCTTTATTTTTTACATCATCATATTATTTATCTACTAACATCGCTTATTCTTTCAATTTTCTCTTTCATACGTACGGCAGTATGTGTACATCCAGTCAAATGGATGTAATGCCATATTATTAAGGGGTACTGTTCTAAAACAAGTCACCTAGGAAAGCAGGTGAATAGGGAACCCCAAAAGCCAAACCTCGTGCTTGTTTCTTCATGCTCTCTGTCTCTTCTTCTTGAAATTATCCTCAGTCTGTGATACAGCTAAAACTGGAGTCATTAAAACACTAACAAAAGGGAGCAGCTGTGGTGAGAAACTTGACTGTCTCACTTGTAACTTCTTCACTCAGGAAACATTTGAAGTGCCCGCTTTGTGCCTCACCACCAGGGCCAACCGGTCAGCACAGGCTGCAGTAGAAGTATGGTATTTAACTTACCCATGTTTGTTGAGTTGTTCACTGAGCCACAGCACAGAACTCACAAGGGCAAGAATTTGAGTTCTATTTGCAGGGTATGTTGGCTAATCTTGTCAACTTGCAGGAGTTTGGGGTTACATTGGAGACAAATCCCTGGGCATGCCTGTTGTGGATTGTCTAGATTAGGTTAATAAAAGTGGGAAGATCTGCACTAAATGGGGGTCGTACCATTTCATGAGCTGGCATCTGCCTTAGGTCTAAAGAAAAAGAGAACCACGCAGCATTCACCCTTTTCTGCATCCTGGCTGTGGACACAATGTGACTAGTTCAAGCTGCCATGACTTCTCTGCCTCATGGACTGGACCCTAGAACCCTGAGCCAAAACCAACCCCCCGTTTTTGCCCTAAGTCCCTTTTATTAGGGTATTTTATCATAGCAACAGGAGAAATAGCAAGCACATATGCCAATTGCCAAGAATAATGGCTGCCATTATTTAGACAAGTTCCCCACAAAAATGCCTAATGAATGAATGAATGTATGCAGGGGAGAAAATGTGTGTGTGTGGGGGGGAGTAGGTATACATACATACAAAAAGGAAAAAAGTGAACTTATTCTTTGTCAGTAATTGTAGGTGCAGACAATCACTGAATTTATTAAATACTATTTATCACATCACCAGGTTTTTGAAAAATATTGATTCCCATTTTGGTATTATGCAAGATTTTTTTCCAAAATCATCAGGAGTTGTTTTTTTTTATGTATTTAGCTCCCAGCCATTATTAAAGGCTGAAACATTCAAATTAGTTACTTGAAGAATAAAATTAGAGCCTAACAGATTGAAGACATCTCTGTGATAATGTTCCTGTCATTGGCATTTTGTTCTGTGTCACTGAATTAAAGATAAAGGAGATGCAGCTGGCGTCTCAGCAGTGGCTGTATTTATAATTTACTTCTTCATACCCGTTCATGAAAGAATTTCATAGGTACCACATATGTCCTGGTTACCATTCTTCTCCAAACTGTTTTCCCTAAATGCCATATATTCTCATATTGTTTGTTCAACTTAAGAATAATATTCACCTTATTTACTGAAAGACATGAGAAAATCATGTATGTTGCAATGGAGTGTATGTGAAAAACAATAGTTTTAAAAAGCTTATCTAGTAAACCCTGGAAATCCTTTTGACACTTGTAGAGGGTCTACAAAAGGGAAAGTTGTTTAATAATATGGAGTCTGTAGTGGCCTTGTTCAGTTCTGCCAAATATCCAGTATTTCCCAGAATCTACAAAATAAAGGATGTAGCAAAATAGTAAATGCAGAAGCAGATGTGAGAATTTGACTTTGTCTCTTAAGTGAGGCATGAAAAAGATTTGGAAAATGTAAAATAGTGCCACTTTTCCTATTCAATTACATTTGTTTTGGAAATACACTCTTCAAAACATGCTATTCGTACACTTATGGCAATGACATGACTTTTAAGTGAACATTTTAAACCACCCTTAGTTTTGATTTTTTGTTTGGTAAATATTGACCCACAAATAAAATGCCTTTAGGGTCCTGTGCAATTTTTAAGTATTTAGAAATGTGTTGATTGGGAACACTTTCAAGTATCAAGTAACTGTGAACTAGATTTCTTTACACATGCAAGCAATCCTCTGATAGCTGTGGCCATGGCTTTCTCATTTGTCTGGAAGCAGAACAAAACAGATTCAGGAATGCATCAGTCATTAGAGCTAGCAGATGAAAAGGAATAAAGCAAGAGTGATTTTGGAAAGCAAACTTTTCCATTTTTAATTGAAGCATGACTCTCAGAGGCAGTGCATAGCATGGTCCCCAGCCTATGGCTGGATGCTGCTTGTCTCACAGTCATTGAATGACCCTAGCCTGTCGCAGTAATAATTAGCCAGTATTTTTCTTTTACCTAAAATAATAGTGCATGTTATCTTTTGTCCTTTTTCTTATCCAGTCAAAGAAGTTGTTATGATAATAATCTCACTGAAGAACATCTGAATTTCAGCATGGAAACCAGTGTCTAAATATGATGGAATAACAAGTCCTGGGCAGCCGAGGGAGCCTGGCTGAGAAGAATGTGCACAAGTCAACCACAAGGCAGAAAGGACACTAAGAGTCCTGAGATCAGAGCCACTGTTAAAAAACACAGCAGTTTGGTCTTTTAAAATATGCCAACTTTCCTTTTCCTATGTGCTACCATAAACCAGAGGTAAGCTGTTACCACTACTCATTAATTTGTCAAACAGGTGAACAGTTTTAACTTCTATGGTTTTATTGTCACAGCACTAGACTCTCTGGTTCCCAGACACTTGGGTTGAGATGACATCACTTTCCGTGGCTTCAGCAGCAACAAACTGTAGAATTCCACAGCCCCCTACCCCATACACACATGAGTTATTGCCACATATCATATCTTTTTCCCTGCAGCTATGAATACCCACTGGTCCCTCTCTCTGGAGAACACTATGACATCCTTCTTCCTTATTTCTGTTAGGCATCTTTGAAATCCTAAAAAGCACTAGTTTTGTAAGTGGAGCATATAAAATGAACTACGGCAGTGAGTGTACATTAACATACTGATTTGTAGTAGGAGCGGCTGGCAGCGTTCTCAGCGCCCGGCCGCCCACATGGTTAGCTTTACACCTGAAATAATTACACGGAAACTGTATTCTTTTAAACACTGCCTGGCCCATTAGTTCCGGCCTCTTATTGGCTAGCTCTCACATTTTTATTAATCCATTTCTAATAATCTGTGTAGCACCACGAGGTGGTAGCTTACTATGAAAGATCTTAACCTGCATCTGTCTCTGAGAGGAGAATCATGGGGACTGCCTGACTAGGCTTCTTTCTCCCAGCATTCTCTTTTGACTACTCCGCCTACCTAATTTTCTGTCCTATTAAAGGGCCAAGGCAGTTTTTTATTAACCAATGAAATCAACACAAAACAGAAGACTCTCCCACTTCACTGATTATCTGTAAATATATGAGCATTCAAGAAGAGAAAGGACTGTCATTGAAACTGCTGAACTTTTAGCAAGAATGTAGGACACAAACTCTGTTGGTATATGTGTCACACCTGCAGCTAATGCGTTCATATTTCTACTGTGAGGAGAACCAGCTTAAAGGTGAAACACAGAAAGAGAGGCCTCACTGTAGCCTCTTCAAGTCTGTTTATTTACTCTGTCTCAGTTTTGTGATGTCCTATCATCAATGCTGTATTTCACATCTGGAATATCCCTCTAAACAGCGTATGTTAAAGGTGAGGCCTTAGGTTGGTATGATTGGAAGGGCCTAAAAGGGGCTGGCTAGTAGCAGGATTTAGGTTGTTGGAGATCTGCTATGTGAAGAACAGGTAGACACCAGTGTCTTTCTCTTTCATTCCTGGCCATGTTGCTCTTTGTGTCAGACTCTTCTTTGAGGAAGTGTTACTACAGGGCCAAAAGGCAAGGGATAGAACAACTCCTTGACCCAAACTTTCAAAGCTCTGAGCCTAAACAAGCTTTTCTTTGTAATCTGATTTTTCATCCTGGGGTTTGTTATTCTAGTAGAAAGCCAACTAATCCATCCTATGTATTACTTACATGAGTTTGGGTTCACTTGGGCAGAATTTGAGGCAAGGAAGATCCAATGCATGTTATAAGTTTCCTGCCTGAAAACAAGCTGTATAGTTATTACAAACTAGCATATCCCTGGCTCTCCTATATCCTAAGTTGCCTAAAATGGTAGAAGTTTGAGACAAATGAGGAAAACCCCTACTTCAAGAAATTTATGCTTTCTCTCCATTTTTGATAATGTAGGAAAGAAAAAGAACAGAAGAAACCGCACAATTTAGGATTAAATACACAGACTTGTGCTGTGGGACATGGATTGTACCCTGTCACTTGTATGTTAAATAAATGTTGATTGGCCAGAAGCCAGGCAGGAAGTATTGGCAGGGCAGCCAGGCAGGAGGTAGAGGTGGGGCAATGAGAATTCTGGGAAGAGGGAAGTTTCAGTCTGCAGTCATCACCCAGACAGAGAGGAAGCCAGACACAGAGCAAGCAAGATGTGACTGCCTTGCCAAAAAAGGTACCAAACCACGTGGCTAACACAGACAAGAATTATGGGCTAATATAAATTGTAAGAGTTCATAAGAAGCCTAAGCTACTAGGTCAATCAGGTGATAATTAATGTAGACCTCTGTATCTTTCTTTGGGGCTGAACGGCTGTGGGACCTGGTGGGACAGAAAACCTCAGTCAACAGATTGGCACCCAATGTGGTAGATTAAATCCATGTAAAACCTGAGAGGGCTTGGAAAGGAATTTTAGACACTAAAAATCAAAAGTTTAGCCATATTTATTTTCCTGAATGGGCTTTACTTGCTGGCAGCATGCTGCAGCTCCTTTAAGACAGGTTTTTACCGATTCAGCGGTAGCAGAAAAAAAAAAAAAAAAAAAAGCTGTGTCATTTTGAAATGCCAGCATTCTGTGCTTTGCTGCCAGCGTGACCTCTGTTTTTTATTCAGGAGACCAAGCATTTAAATGGGTTTTGTAAGCAGCATGTTACAAACTGCTTACTGGCTCAACATAGACCTGTTGCATACTAGGAACTGGGGCAATGTGCATGGCTTGCAGAGGCAGTGAATTTACTTCCACCAAGTTCGACTGTGTGGAACAAGCAGGCAGGGTAGTATATACCCTAGTAAGGCCACAGCTTAGGTTTTTAAGAAAGGCTTAGCATTTAAGAAGCACTTATGGTCATAAAATAATTACATATACACAATAAAGACAGATTCAGATTTTAAAAATCACCTCTAAATGGGTTACAGTGTTGGATAATGTACATCGTCTTGGGAGAGAGAAGAAAAAGTACAGAGAGTTATAAAAACAAGTAAATGGTTTAGAAAAAATAAAACAAAGTTTATAAAGAGAGTACAGACAGTCATATATTAAAAAAATAAGGATAATAAAATAAATGTAAACAAAGTAATAGAGCAAAAAAATTAATAAGCCATGTAAAAATGAAAAATTCACAGTCTGGATTATGTATATTATTGTGTTTTATTTGATTTTTTTTTTTACTGTAAAGGAGCTAAATAACCAACGTATATACTTTAAAGGTATCTTGACTTCAGAATTTGAGTCTAAGGATATGTTGCTTTGAAAAAGTGTTGAAGGAGGCCATGTGTTGGTTTGCAGCTGCTCTTCCCTAAAATAATCACACAGAAACTGTACTAATTAAATCGCTGCTTGGCTCATTAGATGTAGCTACTTATTGGCTAACTCTTACATCTTAATTTAACACATCTCCATTAATCTGTTTATTGCCACATGGCTGTGGCTTACCAGGTAAAGTTTTCAGTGTCTGTCTCCAGCGGGGCTACATGGCTTCTCCCTGATTCTGCCCCCTTTCTCCTATCACTCAGTTTAGTTTTCCCTCTACCCTGTCAGGCCAAGCCAGTTCTTTATTAATCAATGGTATTCACAGCATACAGAGGGGAATCCCATATCACCTCCCTTTTTCTGTTTATATCTACTTTATCTTTTATCATATCTAAGGAAAACTATAACTATAACTATAAATTCTTCAACTCCATCAAAGATTCCAGAAGGATATGATATTACCTAAGTAAACAGTAAGTACATTGTAAGCAACTTCCAGAACTCTAAAATTGTCAGAGACTTCTTCCTGTCTGGACAGTCACCCAAAGTTTTTCTGTTTTGGTGGGGCATTTATCTTCAGCCTACAGGCCCACAGCATCAAGCAGACTTTTCCACAAAGCAGGGAATTTCAAAGACAGTTCTGCCTATATTGGCAGCTTGTCATTCACTTTCTTCTGTATCCTGCAGAATGTCTGACAGACTATTTCATGAAGCAGGAACCCCAAAGGATTATTTCATCTTTAGGCAAGTTCAACAGTAATTTCTCTGTGGGTCCTGCGTGTCCAGTTCATCAAGCAGTCCAGACAAGAGCAGTTTCTTGCCCAAATGGCTAACCAACTCCATAAGGAACCTCTTCAATGCCCATCTTCTTCTTGAAGTAGATTGGTACTGCCAGGAGGAGATGTGTCTCACTGTCATAAAAAGTCCTGACTTCCTAAAACATTTTAAATGCCGTATTCTGAAAGTCTCTGAAAGATTTAAAGAATACCTATCTAACAGATATTTATCTCTGTACATCTTGAAAGCTAACTAACATGAGTACAAGCTTGACTATTATTGATGACTATTAACCTATATTTCTTAATTATACATTACATTTTTAAATGAGCTGGACAAACACAATACTTTAATCAAGATCAGAAATATATATGTGTATATATACACACACACACATATATAACAAAATTGACCTTAATTTTGTATCAATAAAGCAAGATTCATACCAGTGCAAAGTATTCATCTTCATATCCTATCCCCCTTTAAATGTAAACAAACATTTATAAACAATATTTGGGAATATGGGAGTAGTTCTCTCCAAACTGCTTCCTGCTATTTATTGGGTAAAGTAATTTTTGAGGGGTGTTCAAGGTGACCTTTCAGTGGGTCTTGGTCCAGCAAACCACATTAGCCTGGAAAGAGTCCACAGGCTCTTATCCTCTGTGGAAACAAAAGAAGAACCTCTTTTCAAAAGCAACATAACCTCCGATCCAAATTTTGAAAACAAGATACCTTTATAATATACATGCTGGTTTAGCTTAGCAGCCCATACAATAAAATGTCTCTCTGTACTTAGCTCCTTCACAGTCAAAAAATCAAAGAAAATACTATAATATACATAAGCCAGACTCTCTGTACTTCATCTTTATGTGGCTTATTTTTTAAATATTTTACTTTTTAATCTTTAAAGACTTTATCTTTAAAAAATTACTTCTTTTTATAGCTGCCTATATTTTTTATTTTCTCTTCCAAGCCTACATATCCAACACTGTGACTCGTTTAGAGGCCTTTTATGTTTGAATCTGTTCTATTGTATATCTGTAGTTCTTTACCGTCTTGAAGAACTTTTAAAATGGTAAGCAGCTTGGTCGTAGTGGCTCTGGATGCTGGCTCCACCTCCATCTACATTTTAAAATGACAGAGATACCATTACTGCCACCTCTGGGACTGCCAGGTAGAAGCCATGCTCAGCACTTTAACTCTGGGAATGAGCATGTAACACATAAACCCTTTTAATATGAGAATAAGCTAAATATGCCATTCAGAGCATTGGACAGCCTAGAAATATCTCTGTGTATGGCAGATGCCATGCTCTCCTGCCTGTGCACTCCTAGTAGCCCTGATCCTGCCACCTGCCCAGGCAGGGGGCGCTGAGCTGTGTGCATCATCTCAGCTACTTTCCCAAGTGGGTGTACAAGCACCCAGGCCAACACACCCCATTCAAGTACTCCACAGCCAAACCTCCCAAAAGAGCCAGAGTGTTTGTGCTCATGAACCAAGAAGCTGTCATTTTGAAATGGCTTTTTTTTTTTCTGCTACTGGATAAATCAAGAAAACCTTTTTTAAAGGAGCTGCAGCATGCCACCAGCAAGCAAAGTCCATCTGGAAAAAAGAATATTCTGTTAAACTTTGTCTTTTAGTGTCTAGAATTCCTTTCCAAGCCTGTTTAGATTTTATGTGGATTTAGTTGACCATGTTGGCACCAATTTGTTGAAGGTGGTCGCTTGTTGGTTCTCAGCTGGTCAGTCCTGAAATAATCACATAGAAACCATATTATTTAGATCAGTGCTTGGCCCATTAGCTCTAGCTTTTTATTGGCGAACTCTTACATTTTAATTTAATCCATTTCCATTAATCTGTGTATGGCCACATGGCTGTGGGTCTCCAGGTAAATTTCTCAGTGTCTTTCTCCATCAAGGCAACATGGCTTCTCCCTGACTCTGCCTACTTTCTCCCAACATTTAGCTTAGTTTTCTCTGAAGAGCTTTATTCTACCCTATGAGGCCAACCAAGTTCTTTATTAATCAATGGTATTCACAACATACAGAAGGGAATCTCACATCAGAAAAGAGGTTCATTTTGTTGTTGTTGTTGTTGTTTCCAAAGAGGGTGAGAACCTGTGGATTGCTTCCAGATTAATGTGGCTTGATGGACCAAGTCCCCCTGAAAGGCCACAGTAAACACCCCCAAAAGTTACTCCATCCAACCAAAAGCAGTAAGCAATTTGGAGAGAACTATACCCAAGTTCCCAAATATTGTTTATAAATGTTTGTTTACATTTAAGGAAAGATATGCTATAGAGATTTGCATTGGTATGGATCTTGGTTTATTGATACAAATTTAAGGTCAATTTTGTTATACTATGTGTATATATTTCTGCTCTTGATTAAGGTATTGTGATTATGCAACTCATTTAAAAAGGTAATGTACAAGCCGGGCAGTGGTGGCGCACGCCTTTAATCCCAGCACTCGGGAGGCAGAGGCAGGTGGATCTCTGTGAGTTCGAGACCAGCCTGGTCTACA
>NC_022034.1:39619254-39629463 GCF_000317375.1 Microtus ochrogaster | reverse complement strand
GGACAGGCTCCAAAACCACAGAGAAACCCTGTCTCGAAAAACCAAAAAAAAAAAAAAAAAAGGTAATGTACAATTAAGAAATATAGGTTAATAGATAATCATCTGTAATAGTCAAGCTTGTATTCATGTTAGTTAGATTTTCTAGATATGTAGAGATATATTTCAGGTAGATAATCTTCAAGCCTTTCAAAGACCTTCAGAACATGGCATTTAAAATGTTTTAATAACTTAGGACTTTTAATGACAACGAGACACATCTGCTCCTTACTGCATCAATCTACTTCAAGAGAAAGATGGGCATCGAAGAGGCTCCTTATAGAGTTAGTTAGTCATTTGAGCAAGAAACTGCTCTTGCCTAGACTGCTTGATGGTATGCTAATGTAAACTGGACATGTAGGAACCACAGAGAAATTACTGTTGAACTTGCATAAAGGTGATACGATCCTTTGGGGTTCCTGCTTCATGAAATAGTCTGCCAGACATTCTGCAGGACATAGAAGAAAGCAACTGGTAGACTTTACCATTGCAAGGCAGAACAGATCTTCAAATTTCCTACTTCATGGGAAGCATCTGCTGTATACTATGGACCTGTAGCCTGAAGATGAATGCCCAATAGTACAAAAGTACTTTGAGTGACTGTCCAGGCAGCGAGATGTCTCTGTCTGTTCTAGAGTTTTGGAAGTTGCTTATAATGCACTTCCTGTTTATTTAGGTAATATCATATTCTTCTGGAGTCTTTGATGGAGTTGAAGAATTTATAGTTATAGTTTTCCTTAGATATGCTAAAAGATATAGTAGATATAAATATTGTAACTATAAAAATATTGTAACTATAATTCTTGCTTGATACTTGTTTTGTTATATGTAATTTTACTATGTTAAAGTCTTATGATGTTAAAGTTAAAACCTTCCTTTTTATTTAAAGAGAAAAAGGGAGGTAATGTGGGATTCCCCTCTGTATGCTGTGAATACCATTTGTTAATAAAGTAACTGTCTTGGCCTGTTGATAGAACTTGGGTAGGAGGGGAAAACTAAACTGAATGCTGGGAGTAAGGAGTCAGAGTTAGGGAGAAGCTATGTGTTCCCTCTGGAGACAGATGCCAGAATTTTAGCCAGTAAGTCACAGCCAGGTGATGATGCACAGATTAATGGAGATGTGTTAAATTAATATGTAAGAGTTAGCCAGTAAGAAGCTATAGCTAATGGGCCAAGCAGTGATTTACTTAATACAGTTTCTATGTGATTATTTTTGGGCTAAGCAGCTGGGAACAAGAAGCAGCCTCCCTTCAACAGATTTGTGATTCATTTTTATTTACAATAGAACAATATATATTTAGATATTTATGAAATAGTCAATCTGACCAGACAGAAATAAAAGTGATCCAGGGAGGGAAGAAGACAGAGAGGAAAATTGTGGACAAAGATACTTTGCAAATCAAAAATTTGTCAGGTCGCACATATTCTTACCACAGTGCACCTTAGCTATTTATTAACCTCAAAGTACTTCTTTAAAAAAAGTTATTATTTCAAAGTCTATCGTCAAAGTCCTAGCCAGCAATCAAATTAAGATTATAATTTTGAATGATAGTAAAGCCAGAATAGCAAAAACAGACCACATTAGCAGTTTCCAAATGTGGTCAAAAGTTAACCTCAAATAAAATGTTATAATTATTACTAAAAATGATGAGAGTAAAAAAAAACGTGGGTGGAAGAACAGAGGAACAAAGATCTAAACATAGAAATCAAAGTAGAATTAAAAACGCAAATACTTTTATCTAGATCTAAAAACAAAGGCTAGTGAGTTACTCAACAGGTAAAAGCCTTATGTGTGGTTGGGGTACTTGCATATCCTTCACAACTTATCTGAAGAGTGGAAAATAAGGACTCACACAGATTTACAAATGCGGAATGGTAACTTTATTTCGAAACGTGCTATAATCCTGGCTAGAGAGAGATATGCTACCAAGATTGACATGATACATAAGGGAAGGTACTCAAGAGCCCTGATTATTATTCAGGGTTCATTTTATTATGTTCAAGAAAATGAAGACTTTGCTCGCTATGGGACATAGTTTGGGTAGTTCTCTGTATTGACTGAAAGCTTAGGGCATATAATTCTTTTTTTATGCTTCAGATGTCTCTTTCATGACTTTAATCACATGCATGTCCATTATTAGCAGGCAGAGATGGTAAATAGAACATTCTCCCTAAGAGTTCCCTTGAGGACACAGTTTTGCCTCATTGCACAAGAAGAAAAAAAACAAAACAAAACAACTATTCTAGGCCATATGGGCCTTTCCATTCTTTCTACCAGATACATTGGGAATACACATGACTAGAAAGTGTCTAATTTTGATTGATTGTAGGGGTAGAGGAATCTGCAGCTATGTGCAGGTGGGGTCTGTAGGTAGAGGCTGCTTATTCCTGACTGCACAGACTCCCCAAATAATCACACAGAAACTATATTACTTGCAACACTGTTTGGCCAATAGCTTAAGTGTATTTCTGGTTTACTCTTGTATCTTAAATTAACCCTCTTCTATTAATCTGTGTATTACCATGTGGCTGTGGCTTACCAGCAGGGTTCTGGCAGCATCTGCCCCTGCTGCAGCTACATATTGTCTCTTGACTTCACCTACTCTCTCCTCTTCTATTGGCTTGGAACTCCCACTTTGCCCTATTTTGCTAAGCCATTGGCCGAAACAGATTTATTCATTAACCAATAAAAGCAACCCATAGGTAGAAGGACTTCCCACACCAGGGGTCCAAGGTAGCTAGGTGAATTCTTAGGGGAGAGGTTATGTGTATAGTACGTGTAGGTGAAGGAACTAAGCTGCCAAGCACATTATTAGAAGACAGGAGCCAGTCTAAGGCTAAACCCTTGCTGCAGAAACCTGAGGACCCAAGCTCAGATCACCAGATCCCATTATAATACTGGGTGGATGGTTACCTACTTGTGAGTCTAAACTTAGAAGACAGAGACACTGTGAACACAGAACAAGGTGGCTATGGTGACTAGCTTCATCAGAGAGTTTGGGTTTGTCAGAGATTTTTCTTCATTGATTAGCGTGTAAGGGAAATCAAAGATAACTCATTACATCAACCTCAGACCTCCAAAGGTCTCTCTCACAGACATATACATGAAGCTTATATGCAATACTCTCTCTCTCTGTCTCTCTGTCTCTGTCTGTCTTTCACACACAAGCATACACAAACCCACACCATGAAAACGAACAGGGTGGGCAAGGCTATGCAGAGCTAAAATCAAACAGGGCCTGAGGGGCCTATATTGCATATTTTTACTTGTCTTAAATGTTAGTGCTTGCTGCACAAGCTGATGACCTGAGTTCAATCCTTCAGATACATAACAGAGAAAGAGGACCAGTTCCCAGCAGATTTTTTTCTGACCACTTCAATGGCACTGTGGCACATGTGCACATACACATCATAATAAACAAAACATGTTTGAAAATAAATACATGTACAATATCACAGGAAATCTCGTGTAAATGTCATTAGGAAAATAGTGTAGAATACAAAGAGGCATTGTGTGTGACAGGGAAGCAATGTTGCTGTGGGGTAGCTATGTTCCAGAAAACACCTTACTAATCCCAGTGTATTTTCTGTCTTCCCTACTAAGAAGTCACGTTCTTTGAGAATAGTGTTCTGTGTATCTATTGCTTGCTGCATAAAAAGTGGATGAATATCTTTGTTATTAATAAATGTGTTGAATATATCAATTCTTAAGCAACACAACATGACTGGAAAACACATATCCAATCATCATAGAATTACCTCAAAATAGTTCTAGGATGTAACTCTCTATTCTTGAGCTCATTCAAGTTTTCAACAAATGAAAATTCTCCATGTTTTATAGTTCAGAAACAGAATATACCAGATACTGAATTATATGGTTAGAGAAACTAAAGGAATAAATTTAAATTTTATAATCAGAGGAGACTTAAGTCAGATAGTTAGATGAACAACAAGTATGCAAGAGCATACTTACATATTAGTAATAACCACACAGAAAATAAAATTTCACATGAAAATATCAAAAAAGATTGTTGGAGGTGAAGAAAATTACTTTTAATTTTATTCCAATATGCAGATAATAGTGGGCAAGATAACACTGGAAAACAGAATTCAGGAAGAGAATATGGCTTTGAAGTAGATGTGTGTATTTTGTCTCATGTTTAATAAGTGCTAAAAAATTAATTGTAGTAAAATTTTTATTTAGCATTCAGTATTATATGGTTGTCATAAAAACGACAGAGGAATATACTTGTGGCAGTTTGAGTGAAAATGGAACCCATAGAGTCATAGGAAATGGTATTATTGGAGGTGTGGTCTTGTTGGAGTAGATGTGGCTTTGTTGGAGGAAATGTGTCACTGGGAGTGGGCTTTTAGGTTTCAGATGCTGGAACCAGCCCCCCCATCACTCTTTCTGTGTCTCTTCCTGCTGTCTGCAGGTTCAGATTTAGAACTCTCAGCTAGCTCTCCAGCACCATATCTGTCTGTGTGCTGCCATGTTTTCCACCATGACGATAACTGAGTAACCTATGAACTGTAAACCAGCCCCAATTAAATGTTTTTCTTTATAGGAGTTTCCATGGTCATGGTGTCTATTCACAACAATAAAACCCTAAATCAGATAATACTCAACATGGATATAATTCCTAGCATATGCATTCAGAGTGTTTAACAGCTACAGGATAAGATTTTATCCTGACTATAGTATTTTCCACACAGAGTTTTGGAGAAAAATCATAAACACAGAGGAAAAAATGTAACCCTTATATTATAAACCAAAGATAAAGTAGCAACTGTTGCAGTGTTATTGGGCTACAAATGCATAATTTGCTTTCTTAGTGTTTTATAAGTAAAAAGTATTTGCACCAAAATATCAATGTTTCAAGAAGCCTTGGAAGAAACAGAAAAACCATACAAATAACATCCTGTACCTACATTCCCAGATGGTAGTATCTGATCCAAGCACAAGAGTGGCAGCTCCCCTGGGGCTCTGAAACTTGGCACAATCTTTGGAACCTCTTGTTTTGTGTCAGTTTGCCTCACGACTGCATGAATGGCTCTCCTCCAGTACACATTTGAGACAGGAGGTTTCAGGGAAGTTAAGAGTTTAAAAAAAGTAAAAGACAAACTATAAACAAATTAAAAGACACCATCAATGGATATTTAACTGGCCTGAGATCATGCGATTTTGTACAGCTCTTAGGTTATTATTCATGCTGATTAGTTTTGAAACATATTAATAATAATCCTTTTAGTAGACTGTAGTTGTTCAAGCAAGCAATGTTTGAACAACTTCAGTCACACAAGGAACCACTAGAAAGCGGGCAGGACAATCTCATTAGAGTCAAAGTTTTGTGCTTTTATGAGGTGAACAGGATATAGGATTCTTGAATATTGCTCATACAAAGTCAGGAAGTATCTCATATCTCTGAATATTTTAATCATATATATAAATACATACAAGTATATATGGTACTATTAATTTCACTAATAAAAATCTGTTTCACCAAACAAAACCTTCTGACATCACTTATGTACTAATTACCAAAGGTTCTGATGGCAAACAGATATTAATTTTAGCTGTGTATTTCAATCTTTCTGGCCTTTCTGATGAAAATACTAGCTGGTCAGGTTTTTAAGTGGATTTAACCCATAACGTTGGAGTGCCACTCTGTTGATGGAGTGGTGGGCTATGTTCCTGGCACCCGGCCGCCCGCATGGCTAGCTTATGCCCCGAAATAATTACATGGAAACTGTATTCTTTTAAACACTGCCTGGCCCATTAGTTCCAGCCTCTTATTGGCTAGCTCTTACATATTGATCTAACCCATTTCTAATATTCTATGTAGCCCACAAGGTGGCTTACCAGGGAAGATCTTAACCTGTGGCTGTGTCGGGTGGGAGAATCATGGCGACTCACTGACTCGGCTTCTTTCTCCTAGCATTCTGTTCTGTTTACTCCACCCACCTGAGGGTTGCCTATCAAATGGGCCTAGGCAGTTTCTTTATTAATTAACCAATGAAAGCAACAGATTAGAAAGAAATTACTCCCACATCAAGTCTTTGGTTGAGTACTTCTGATTAGGACAAAGATTTCATGTCAACTTAGAGCCAAGGACTCCATTCTACACATGAACATTTAGAAAAATGAATTGTAGAACTGAGAATGTTGCTTGGTGGCACAACACTTGCTTAGCAGACACAAGGTCCCAGGTTTGAGCCTCAGAACCAAACCAAACCAAACCAAACCAAACCAAAACAAAACAAAACAAAACAAAACAAAACAAAACAAAAATAACAAATGAAAGATAAAATTGAATCACAGGTGCTGGTCTTCTACAGGGAAGTACTTTTCAAGCATAAAACAACTGAAGTCAGTTACTAGAACAAGATGATACATTTAGCCCAATAAAAATGGTAGGATTTCATACATTGAAAGGGGAAGTAAAGGCTTCTGGAAAAGGCTTGCAGCAAATATTTTCCAAGTGAAATCCAAATCAGGCTTTATAATATAACATAATGTAATATAATATAGTATAATATGATATAATATAATATAGCAATGCAAACAATACAGTTTTTCTGTTTTCTTCTTATTTTGACACAGAGTCTCATTCTGTGTACCCTGGCTGTCCTAGAACTGATGATCCTCCTACCTCAGTCTTTAGAATACTGGAATTCCATGTTGGTTTCCACATCCAGTTTCTGATTTTCTCTTAATATTTTAATGCTAATTATTTACACAAGAATTTTCAAACCGAGTCAGGCCTTGTGGGACTACCCGGGATGCTGAGGCTGGAGAATCACAGTTTCATGGCTTACCTGGGATACATTGTGAATGCAAGACCAGCTTGACCAATTTAGTGGTATGGCCTTGTCTTAACATAGTTAAAGAACATTGGAGAATATATCTCAGTAGTAGAGTGCTTGCCTAAAATGCATGAGCCCCAGGTGGGGCTCCAGTTCTACAAAAAACAAGCCAAAGGATAGACTAAGTTAATTTTCACTCAGCGTCCACATGGAGCACAGGCATAAATGTTGCCTATTGCTCTAGCTTTCTCATTGCTGGCCTAGCTGTTGATTGTCATGACAGTTATTTTGTTGGGCACAGATCCTTTTGTGGTCATCCTGGAAAAAAACCACATCTTGATCTTAAGCAAAGCAACTCTTTCATCTGCAGTCCAAATGACATTTTATTGCTTTTTTTGCTTTGCTTTTATTTTTTTATTTTTTTAGTTTTTGATATTATAATTATTTAAGTTTCCCCGTTTCCTTCCTTCCCTCCAAACCCTCCCATGTGCCCACCTTTTCAAATCCATGGTCGCTTTTTATTTAATTGTTATAACATATGCATTTGACAAAGAGGGCATATTTCCTCATTTCTTGTTTTGGAAGGATGGACATTGTATAGTTGTGAACCAAATACTGACTACTTACTCGAAGGAACCTTCTTTGACCTGAGAAGATATGGCCATCAGTCATGGATACCACAAGCTTTAGAGGAGCAACTGTTACTACTGTCTAATACAGAGCTCTTAGTAGCCACTACAGGCAGTGCTAGCTTGAGAAGGGCAGCCTGATTTCGATAAAATGATTCCAGCCACAGAGAGTGAGAAAGAACTCTTCCTCATCAAGATGTGTGCCCATTTCATCTGTGTCCCACCTTTAATGATTTCCCAGAATGACTCATCTCAACAGAACTTTTTACTTAAAAAAAAATCTTGCACCAAGCATGCAATAGCAACTCTGTGGTACGTTGGCACGTTTCATGTAATCTGTGCTTTCCAGTCACGCGGTGAACATCTGCTGTTTATGTCTGCCAAGAATCCATTTCCCCTTCTTTTGAAATCGTGCCCCAAACTCACACTAGGAAGGCTGCCCCTTCCCTATGCATACGGGCATGAGATTGTTAAACATGATGTTCCTATTTTTTCCAGTCAGGGGATGGACACATAGCCCAAACTATACCAATTCAGTGCTTTCTTTTTCTTAAAAATTGAAACTCAGAAAGAATGTGGAGAGTGGTATAAAAAGCAATTGACATTAATTATTCCAGTCTGTTATAATTGTCTTTTGGGGACACAGATAAAATGAGAGCCAATTGAATGTGAAAAGATTGTCACCAGCCCCACATTAGACAGAGGACTGACCTCCAAAGTATATAAAGAACTAAAGAAGCAAGACATCAAAATGCCAAATAATTCAATTTATAAATGGGTTGCAGATCTAAACAGAGAATTCCCAACATAAAAAAATCTCAAATGGTCAAAAGAGACTTAAGGAACTGTTCAACATACTTAGCTATCAGGGAATTGCAATTCAAAATGACTTTCAGATATCATCTTATACCAGTCAGAATGTCTAAGATCAAAAAGATCAATGATAGCTTATGCTTGAGAGGATGCAGAGTAAGGGGAACATTCCTCTATTGCTGGTAGCAGTGAAAACGTGTACAGCTACTTTGGAAATCAGTATGACAGTTTCTAAAAAAAAAAGTGTGAATCACTTGGTACCTCAAGAACCAGCAATACCACTCTTGGGTATATACCCAAAGGATGCACACTCATACCACAAAGACATTTCCTCAGCTGTGTTCATAGCAGCATTATTCATAATAGCTGGAATCTGGAAAAAAAAAACCTAGATGCCCTTCGACCAAAGAATGGATAAAGAAAATATGGTACATTTACATAGTGGAGTCCTACTTAGGGAAATAAAACAATGACATTTTGAAATTTGCAGGCAAATGGGTGGAACTAGAAAACACCATCCTGAGTGAGGTAATCCAGACCCAGAAAGATAAACACGGTATGTACTCACTCATAAGTAGATATTAGATGCAAAGCAAGGGATAACCAGCCTATAGTCTATAACCCCAGAAAAGCTATGTAACAATAAAAACCCTAAGAGAGACACACATGAATCCCTATAAAAAGGGGAATAGACAAGATCTCCTGAGAAAATTGGGAGCTGGGAAGGGGAGGTGAGAAGGGAAGTGAAAGGGAAGAAGGGAAACAGGGAGAAGAACATGAAGGAATGGAATGGCTGAGATGAAAGAAGAACAGAGAGGGAGAACAAGAACAGATATATCTTGATTGAGAGAGTCTTTATGGGACTAGTGAGAAACCTGCAGTAGGAATCCACAAAATGACCCCAGGTAAGACCCTAAACAATAGTGGAGAGGGTGCTTGAACTGGCCTTTCCTTGTAATCAGATTGATGACTACTTTAATTGTCATCATAGAAACTTCATTCAGGAAACGATGGAACCGGATGCAGAGATCAAGAGCTAAGCACTGGACCGAGCTTCTGGAGACCAGTCTGAGAGAGGGAGGAGCAACAATATGAGCAAAGGGGTTAAGACCATGATGGGGCTACTTACAGAAACACCTGACCTGAGTTAGTGGGAACTCACTGACTCTGGACTGATCGTGGTGGAACCTACATAGGACCAAACTAGGAACTCTGAAAGTGGGTGACAGTTGTGTGGTTGGGGCAGTCTTTGGGGCCACTGGCAGTGGGGCCAGGATTTATCCCTAGTGTTTGAATTGGCCTTTTGGAGCCTATTCTCTTGGAAGGGATACCTTGCTCAGCATAGATATAGGGGGGACGACTGCAGACCTGCCTCAAAGTGATGTGCTAGACTTTACTGACTCCTTATGCATGGAAGGTCTTACCCTCTCTGAGTAGTGGACAGCGGGGCGGGATGGGGGAAGGAGGAGGGAGCAGGAAAAGGGGAGGGAAGAGGAACTGGGATTGGCATGTAAAATGAGAAAAGATTATTTTAAAAAAATTCAATCATAAAAAAGATCTCAAGAAAATAAAAAAGATTTAAGGAAATTTAAAAATTTGAAGATGATTTATAATTTTGATAGGTAGTGCTAGAAGTTCTATTTGACATGATTTAAGCACGTAACTTTCAAATGGAAGCCTCAGCATAAATTTCTTGATTATGTTTGGCCATTCCAATAAAGTGAAATTATGTTAAATAACTAATATGTAAATCGAATATGTTAAGTAAAGCCAAGTTCATTCTATTTTTAAAAATTGTCCGTTGGTTATTCTCTCTAGACATATGTCAGCTCCAGACTTCAAGAATGACTCTCTGATTGTATATAGGGGCCCAAATTCTTTAGTCTTAACTATTTCTTATGCTTCTTGGGCTAGACTGATCTCT
>NC_022034.1:39616838-39618431 GCF_000317375.1 Microtus ochrogaster | reverse complement strand
TTGTTTTTTTCCTTCCACCATGAGAGTCCAGATCCTGGGGATAGAAACGTTATCAGGCTTGTTGAAAAGTGCCTAAGCTAGCAGGCCCAAAATCTCACTAGCCCTGACATTAAAATTTAACTGATTTTATCTCTGTTTTTTTTCTTTTTTCCCCATTGCTTTGGGTTAGGTTGTCATTGCTTATTGATTGGGTGTGTGGATTTGGGGAGACCTATTTATTATTTGGTTTTAAGGAAGAATTTTCTATGATCCTACTTTTCCGTTACGTGCATGATATCCTTTTACCATGTGTCAAGTCCTAGAATCACAGATTTGCACTGCCACCTTTAGTCTTCTGTCTGTATTTATATCTGCCAAATCTGGCAACCCTAACGTTAGAATAAATGAGAGTTTTAAATGTGGAATCACTCTCTTCACAAGTACATGATGCTTTTGTCTCAGGATTAATATTATACCAAGTCGGTAGGGGTGCATATAATATTTAATTTTGTTAGATGTATTCACAAGTGACTTAAAAAGATAAAAAAATCTATGAAGAGATCTACTGTTGTTGTAGACACTTCTTGCTAGTTTTACATATTAATTTTTGATAAATATCATTTGCATGTTCGTGTGTGTGTGTGTGAGCACAGCATATGTGTGGTAGCGAGTGACCTGGGGAGTCAGTTCTCTTTTTATACCATGTGAATCCTAGGGGTCACACACATATCATCAGGCTTGATGTTAGGTCACTTGACCCATGAGCTGTCGTCTTGGTCCCCTACTGATTTTTTAAGCTAAAAGTTTTTTTTTTTTGAGAATTTCATACATGGTCACTGTACTTATATAATTTCCTCCCCTCGCTCTTCCTGCTTCAACTTCCCCTGTGTCACCACCACCTGTCTCATGTTCATGGCCTCTTCTTTTAAAATTATTGTAATTGATAGCTTTTTGATTTTCATTGTGTACATCCAACGTTCAAGGTGCTGTGTCACATATATACCACTATGATGGTGTATATCATGTCAGGCATGTTCTTTGTCCATGCCTCCTCGTTCTGCTGCTCCTCTAGGCCATCGGTATCCTTTCTGTTCTATGCAGTTTTGCTTCTGCCACCCATCATGTACACATATGACTTTTGTATCTGAATATATCCAGGAGTCACAGATAAGAGAGCATATGTGTTTGCCTTTCTGAGGCTGGCTTAATTTGCTCAGTGTATGATTACTTCTAGATGTATCCATTTTTTTTTTGCAAATGACAGAGTTTCATTCTTCTTTATGGTTGAAAAGCTTCCAGTATTTATTTGCACACCACAACAGCATGATTTCCCCATATTCAGTGTGGTATGTTGGTGTTGTCTTCAGCAATAGGACCTACCTTTCCATCCATTTGTGGGGAGCAACCAATAGCCTTGGGAATAGCCTGGGTTGTTTGGGGTTTTTAAAGGCCCCTTTAGCCAACTCCATTAGATGTAACCTATTTTTAAAACTGAAGATTTCATTTTGGGGGTGAGAGAGGTCTAGTTTGGGCTTTGTCTCCCCTGTTATTTTTTGGTGATTACAATTAAATTTCATATATATATATTTATATATATGAGTGTTTTACTTTTAT
>NC_022034.1:39610847-39616738 GCF_000317375.1 Microtus ochrogaster | reverse complement strand
TGCTTGTGTATATATGTTTATTTATTTATTTACTTATGTAATGATTGCTAATTCCTGTCATTTTGTTGCTATAATGTGAATTTTTCCTCCTCCTTTGATTTGCTGATATGGGGTTGTTCATTCCTTGTGTTTTCTTGCATGTTATTAACCTCTTTTGGTTGATATTTTCCTTTTAGTATGTCCTATAGAGCTGGATTTGAAGGGATATGCTGCTTAACTTGGTTTTATTGTGGATTACTTTCCTTTTTCCCATATATTGTGCCTGAAAGTTTTGCTGGGTATAGTAGTCCGGACTGTTATCTGTTGAAGTCAGACTTTGGTCTCTTTCCTACCTTTTGCCTCTTTACTGTGCAGTCCAAAATCTAACACGCTCAGTCTATGATGCCATTTAGCTCAGGTACGTCTCTATCTTACATTTATTTTATTATAAAAGGAAGAGGAAAAAGGCAACATAAAAACAGAGAGATTTCAGACTTTATGTTTGAGAAAATAAAGGATCAAATCACCAACTTGGTTGCACCAGTTGCATTTCTCAGTGAATCAAGATGTCTACTCATATATTGGCTCTAATTTTGCTTAGTGTATTTTACTCTTGAAAACAGTTGTTCACCAGTGGAGTTGTTGCCAGAGATCAATGACATCAAAGACATGATAGAAAAGAGAGAGCTATCTATCTCTGGGAAGATAGGATCTTTAAAAGTCTAGTAGAAACACTGGACTTTTCTTTAGTTGATGTCAGTTTGTAGGTCCATGCATTCCATATAATTTCTGCTCCATTTTAATGTTTACAGGTAACATTTTTATTTTAACTGAATATGGAGTCATAAATGATGTAGGAGGGTCTTCTATCTATCTGTTGCTTTCATTGGTTAATTAATAAAGAAAACTGCTTGGCCTGATAGGTCAGAACATAGGTAGGCAGGGAAGACAGAACAGAATTGTGGGAGGAAGAAAGCAGAGATTGGAGACGCCGTGACTCTCCTCTCCGAGACGGATGTAGGTTAGAATCATCCCCATAAGCCACAGTCACATGGTGATACCCAGATTAATAGAAATAGGTTAATCAAGATGTGAGAGTTAGCCAGTAAGAGGCTAGAACTAATGGGCCAGGCAGTGTTTAAATGCATACAGTTTCCGTGTAATTATTTCAGGTAAAGCTAGCCACAATCTGGGCGGTGGAAAGTGGCCCGCTGCTCCTTTTACACATAAGTGTACCAAAATACTGATTAGTCCACCCCAGAAATATAACAATATTTTAGAATTTTTGCATCAAATAGAAAAACAATACTACATATTCATTTTGCTGCTGAAATATTCAAGACTATTCATTCTAACTTTGGCTTGCCATAATTATGGTTTCATTTGGAATGCTGTTAAGACTTCAAACATTACATAAACAATGGTTTTCACCTTGAAGGTTCATGTTTAGCTTATTTAAATATTTACTTTTATTTTATGTGTATGAATATTTTGCTTGCAAGTATATCTATATACCTTGTATATCCAATGCCCATGGAGGCCAGAGAAAAGGATGTTGGATCGTCTGAAACTGGACTTAGAAATGATAAGTAGCTACCATTTAAGTCCTTTGCAAGAGCAACTGCTGTTACTTCACAATCCATCCCCCAGGCCCAATTTAACTTACTTAAAGAGCAGAAAAATGCAGTATAAATGCTAAATCTATAAGCCAGTTTTCATTTCCAAGTCTGGCACCAGTTTTGTTTTTGATACTGTAAAGGCTTTATTACATATTGCAAATTGAACTGGAAGAAGTCCAGTTATTGCAAATGGAAGAAGTCTTTTGGGTAACAGTGCTGGCCATATAAGTGTGAAACGTGAGTTGAAATCTCAAGAACCCATGAAAAGCCCTATGCATAATATGACTGCAATCGTAGTGCTGCTGGGAGAAGATGGGAGATGGTGTTTTATGCTAATTTCTTCTCAGATGATACATTCTATTTTGAACATTTTAAGTAAGGGAAATGAGATATTCCATCCTGCGAGGAAGAGCCTTAAGACTCGGGAGGGCATTTAAAGGAAGACTCATTAAAACTCAGGACGTAAACAACTCAGTAGCTTTAGGAAGTCCCTGAAACTGACCATGTATATTCGACATTCTTCCTTTCCAAGTTTAGGTAAGCAGTAAAATCTGCTGAGACACTCTCAGACAAGCCAGGCTTCCTAACAGGGGCAGACAAGATGAGCTGCCTGGAAGAGACTAGGATTAACCAAGCTGTTTGAAAGAAACTTTGACTTGTCAAGATGCCTTTAAGTTGTGCAGTGAGCTCCTGAACTACAGCTTTTGTGAGCTGCCATTCACTGATAGGGGCTTTTGCTGTTTTTAAGTGATTTCTGTTCCTTTAGTAACCCTTCACTCATACATCTGAGAGTTCTAAAAACTATTGGGTCTTCAAATTGAACTTTGGTGATATCCTTATTTAGCCTAACGCTGGTTCTCTATTTCAGGTGTTTAGATGTTTTCCTGGGGGAATCTCTCAATGAAGAGTGTCACACAACTGATGGAGGCAGGAGAATCCCAAGAAGCCTGAAGGCTAGCTAGCTTGGCAGATACAGCCAAAACACAAAACCCTTTTTTACAAACAAGCGGGGAGGCGTGAACTGACACCCAAGGCTGTCCTCATGTGTGTTGCATGCACAGTGCAACAGGGGCATGTCCACATTCACACACACACACATGACTGTGTGAACACACGCACACATACACACACATATACCACAGAGGTTGCAAATCAGTATTCTTTCTGAAAAGTAACAAATTTCATCACAGTTATCATGAACCCTTTTAAGGGTTTCCTGGAATTGGCAATGATTCATTTCTTGGCCTGTAGAAAATTCAGTTTTAATGATGATTGCACATCACCCTCTTGTTAACGTACATTTTCTTCTTATACTATACAGAAATACTTTATCTAACATGAATTTAGCTTCTATTAATTGTATACACATCTTCTTCTTCACCTACCATCAGGGGAACACCATCAGCAACTGTATTAGAAATATAGCAGACAAAGGAAAATGCTTTAACATTTTCTTACTACTTTGTATGAATCTTTTGATTTAGTTGTATCTATGAATGATAATAGAGAAGCCATCTCTTAAGTGACATTATATCATCAATGCCTCTTAAAAAAATGGCAAGTTGAGCCTTATTTGAAACATGGTGTTGTCATTTGTCACCAAAACATACCATTACCAGATCTAGAGTGATAGAGTTTTTTTCCACTTTCTTCTGTTTGTTCTCTTATGGGAGAACTTAATTATAAAAAGTCCCACAAAACCAAAACCAAACCAAAACAAAAACAAAGAAAAAAAACTCACTCTTTTTCAGGGCATAATATATCTGGCCTGTTTTATAAACTCACAATCAGCAAATACTCTGATAGTTTTGTTATTAAATATGTTGCCCCACAACTAGATTTTATAACACATTCAGAACTGAAACATTTAAGTTATTGAGAAGACAGCCATTTATCAGTCCAATTGCTTTGTCTTTACAATGAATTTGTGAGATTTTTGCATATATCACTCTTTTAAATGAGTCTTTGAAATCTTGCACAAATTCTCCACAAAACAGGCTAAACATCTTACCATTTACCCTGAAAAAAAAAAAGACACCAATTCAGTTTTTATTGAACACTCTTCATTTATCCATGATTTTTCCTCAGGCTGATGCTTGCTCCATGTTCCCACCATGTTGCCCACAGAGGACAGATGCTGGCTGAACTGCACATTGAGCAGAGGTCTTTGTCATTCTGTCTTGCTATTTGCTCTAATAATGCAGTGCCATGAGAAGCAGCTTCCTGGCATATCTCCTCTCTCTGCCTTTGCTGCATGACATTTTCTCTGCCTTACTTCTGATTTGTTTTGTCTTTTTGCTTTCAAGTATCTGTTCCTTTTAGTACTGTGTGAATTTTCTGATGCTTTCTGTCGTAATCACATCGCTATGCACTCTTATCACTGGACGTAGGGAGATCCCGAGACCATACTTCTAGAATGGATTTAGCGGATTTTTTCCTATTCTTTTTTTTTTTTGTAAAGCTTCATATTAAACAAGGTATTTTTTGGCCATCATCTACTTCTCATCACTGTTATCCAATTTTCCTCAGTTTATTCCCAGAGACTCTAATAGATCAAGCGTCCACACTTGTCATGTTCTTTCTTATTCTGTTGACATTTATCTAGGGATCCCATCACAAGCAACCTCATTGAATTACTTATTTATGCATTATCTATTTCTCATCTTCATTTATATACATTTTATTTCATTTTAATATGTTAGTGCATGAACAAGACTTCCAATGCAGGGATGAATGAAGATGCTTTGTCTCATCCCTAACCTAACGGAGTATACCTATGATTTTTATTATATCTTATTTGCGGAAGGCTTATAGTAGGTAGCTTTGATCAGGTTAATACTTTTTTATTTCTTCTTTGCTGTGAGTTGAAAGTTACTATCACAAATTGGCATTGCAGTATAAAAGTGGGTGTCTGTACTTATGGAGATTATCATGTGATTTTTCACTTCGATTTGGCTGTTGCTGCAGTAGTATATTTTCTGATACAGAAGTATCTTTTCGTATAGACAGTTCCACTGACTATGAGTAAACTTCCTATGGGGCATTCCGAACAGCCATGGTACACACAGACAGATGGGCAAGCGGACACAAAAACACACCAGCCATTGGAGGCTCCATTTGCTCATATTTGGTTTAGAAGGTTTATATCCTGTGTACCAGTTTATGACTTTTCCTTACTTATAGTATTTTATGACTGATTCTGGAATGGGCGCTGCATTGTCATAAAATGAGACAACCCCAGCGTGGTTTCTTTTATTTTCAATTCTTTAGAATAGTTCGTATAGTTTCAGTTGATATAGTCCTTGAAATTGTAATCCTCAGACTCCAGCATGAATCCTTATGCATATTCATCAGCTTCACACTCAGGTTTCTAAATTAGTAGGTATAAATCAGGCCTTGAAAATATTCTTATAGCAGGCATTCAGGTGATACTGATGCTTCTGTGCTGTGATCTAGACCCTAACAACCCATTTAAAACTTGCTAAAATTTATCTATAGATCATATAAGCCTGTTTATTTTGTTTTGATAAATAATGTGTAGATTTTAAACTATTCACTATCTTCATGTTTCATTTCCTGCCCTGTTACATTTCATGTCATTCTTGGTAGGTTATCCATATATTTTTAAAGAACTTGCCCATCTTGCCTCACGTGTCATTTCAATAAGCAATCAGTCCCTTATGATGCTTTAAGTCTCTACTGTATTATAGTTCTATAATTTAAATTTTATCATTATGTATTTTTGGACCTCTCCAGTGATGTGTTGGAGCTGTCAGGTTCCTGATGCCTGGAGTCAAACATCTTGCATTGCTAGCTAGTCTGTGGTCAGTGGCATCAAGTGTAAACATATAAGAATCAGTAGCAACAGTAAAATCTAAAGTATATTAATCAGAACCTCTATCATAGGAGCTGATCCACCACCTTAAAGAGAGATGGTTTCCAATGTTATACTTTCTTTTTTTATTACTTTATAAATAATACCATTCAAAATTTCTACTTCCTCCCCTCCTCCCACTCACCCTTCCCCCTCCCCCTCCAGTCCTAAGAGAGGGCAGGGTACCCTGCCCTATGGGAAGTCCAAGGCTCTCTCCTCTCCATCCAGGCTTAGGAAGGTATGCATCCAAATAGACTAGGATCCCAAAAAGCCAGTACATGCCAGTAGATACAAATCCCAGTACCATTATCTTGGCTTCTCAGTCTGCCCCAATTGTCAGCCACATTCACATGGTCCAGTTTGATCCCATGCTCATTCAGTCAGAGTCCAGCTGGATTTGGTGAGCTCCCATTAGATCA
>NC_022034.1:39600068-39610742 GCF_000317375.1 Microtus ochrogaster | reverse complement strand
TGGACCTTGGGAGCTCAGTCAAGTGCTCCGATGTGGGTCTCTGTCTCTATCTCCATCTGTCACCTGGGTTCTATTGTGATGTTCAAGATAGTCATCAGTCTGACTATGAGACAAGGCCAGTTCAGGCACCCTCTCCTCCACTGCCCAGGGTCCTAGCTAGGGACATCCCTGTGGATACCTGAGAACCCCTCTAGAGCCCCTCTAAAGCCAAGCTTCTTGCCAACCCCAAAATGGCTCCTTTAATTAAGATATCTTTTTCCCTGCTTCCATATCCATCCCTCCTCCATCTCAACCATCCCACTCCCCTAAGCTCTCCCCTACTTGTTCTTCCCATTCTTTCCTATAAAACTTCTTATAAATATTTTAATTTTATGAACTTTTAAAAATTTTAATGAATTATTTTAAGTTGTTGTTTTTCTATTGATTTATATTTGATTTTAGTTTTATTATATGTTTTTTTTTCCTAGAACTTTTTCTATCTTTTAAGTTCTTGGCAGATGTTTAGATTATCAACTTTTACTTTTTTTTTTACTTTGTTACATATACATTCTAGGACTGTATTGTCCTGTAAATTTTCCTTAATTGTATTTAGAGAGTTTGGCCATGAGGGAATTTAACTATAGCTAATAGTTTAATATTTAATAATTATCAGTACTTACTCTTAGCTTGCCTAGCAGTATGTTCTTTCCACGTCCAGATACTTGTAAGTATGATCAAGATCTGTTTGTGTGCATTTTTAGGTTATCTTTTTTTATTGTTAGCTTTTTATCTAAAGTGGAATGATTGTGGACTGTGAGATGTTTGGTATCTATTTTGAGTAGTTTTTGAAATTCTTATTTTTTGGCTCAGAAATTAACCAATTTTGCAAAGGCCCTACCTGAGCTTGAGAAGAGTGTGCATTCTTTAGATCTCCAAGCCAGTGAAAGTTTTGTTTAAACTTTTATCTCTAAAAACAGTCTACTTTAACTTCCACTTTCTGAGTGAACTGTATTCTAAATAGTTACCCTTACATCCACAGAAAGTTCTCAAACCTCATCAAAGAAACCTCTTTGTTTTCTGCAACAGGCAGAGAACTTACAGGAAGCCAAAGCTCATCCAAACTGCATAGAACTATTGCCCAGTCCCAACTAATACATCTAAAAACAAAATGACTACACTGAAATCTCAAAAAACATGGAGAACAAAGGAGAAGAGAGATTATAAGAGTCCTTACAAAATCTCGACAGTATGGATGCCTCAAGAAGACCTGAACAAGGACAACACCAGTTGACACTCCAATGAGAATGGGAGAAATCTCACAGGACATTTCCACTCCTTAATGAAAAACTGCAGGCAATTATCAATTGCTATAAGAGAGAGTATTATTCTTCCTCAGAGATGGTCACCCTAGGTCAGTGGTTCTCAACCTGTGGGTCATAACCCCTTTATGGGTTGCATATCAGATATTTGCACATCACAATTCATAACAGTAGCAAAATTGCAGCTATGAAGTAGCAATGAAATAATTTAATGGCTGGAGGTCATCACAACACGAGGAACTGTATTAAAGGGTCACAGCATTAAGAAGGCTGAAAACCACTGCCTTAGATTATTCAATACCAAATGATCAACCCTAAAAATATATACACATGATCAACACTAAGTAGACTCAGCAGGTTATATTTATATGTTTGTTCATTTATATGTTTGTAATGATAACAAAGAAAGATCAGGAATTTTACATATGAGAGTGGGGCAAAGGAGAACTTGAAGAAGATGGAGAATGCTGAAAATAAAATATTCATATTTACAAAAAGATTTACATGCAAAATAATAATATGTAAGCCATATTCCAGTTTAAAAACATTGGCTCTCTAGCTCACATTGCTAGTTGAAAATAAAAAAAAATACTGTAGGGTTTTGAAATAGAGGTAGGGATAAAACACATTCATAAGTACTATATATTTTGCATATATAATAAAATAGTTCATACTGTTAGGTTTTATTTGGTAAGATTATTATTATTTTATTAGGGAGATACATTTTAGCTTTGAGTAAATAATGTTATGGCAAAGATGAGAGGAAAAGTAATCATTTTGGGTTCATTGAACTATTTCTGAAATGGAATGGATACTGAAACTATAGGAAGCCAATTTTTATGTGCTGCTATATGATGACAAGAAACATAATTCCCAAATGAGAGAATTTGCCAAGAGAAATATACAGAGTTTGCTAAGAATAACAGAGGCAGGTGCAAACACCAGTCTTAAAAAAGTAAGCCTATTAGGGCTGGGAAGATGGTAATGTACTTGTGCAAGCTGATGTTCTATACATCCCAGGATACATGAAAACATCAGGGATGGCAACACGTATCTGTAATCCTAGCATTGTGTAGGCAGAGATATGTAGGTTCCTGAGATCATGGAACTGCAGATTCAGTGACTGGCCTTGCCTCAAAAAATAAGGTGGAGAAAGGTTGAGGAAGACACCAGACATTGACCTCTGATGGAACCTTCCATATTTATGCACACACATACCTATACACACATTGATATGTACATACATTCCTGTACATGTGAAAGTGTGCACATGGTCACACACACACACACACACACACACACACACTTTATAAATACCTCAGAATATATCTTCAAAAGATATGCCTTTTTGCAAACCAAATCTGAGAGTTTCTCAGGGAAGAATAGCTTTTATTTTTATTTGAAAAATAAATATTTTAAGAGACTTATGAGCAAATGTTTAAAAATATACTTAAATGTTTAAATTAGAACTTTCTTTTTCGCAAACTTGAATTAGTTCAAGAAGAACTAATAGGGAGGAGGTTTCACCCACATCCATCGCTAAACAACTACAAAAACAGTCACATGAACTAAGGGTTTTGAAAGACACTAGGCAACAGCCATGGCAGGCAGGATGAGCTTCCCTGAAAGAAGGCAAATACAAGAAGATGCCTGATTTTATAAGGATGGAGGTAATGTTTGTCAAGGTATTGTGCTTTATTTCATATGTCAATAGTAAAATTTATTGCTATTTAAGCACATATTACCTGACTCAAGCTTCATACTGGGGGAAGGAGGAATAACTCATATGTTAGCATGTTACTTGGATATATGAAGGTACATACACATCTCACAAAGGACTATGGACACAAACTCTAACAGAAAATCTCTACCATCTTACCTACTTTGCTTTGCTTCAGCAATTACACATTTTCACCTAATCCTCAAAGTCATTCAATCTACTTTTCTATTTTTGAGACAAGGTTTCACTGTGGCTTTGGAGCCTGTCCTGGAACTAGCTCTTGTAGACCAGGCTGGCTTTGAACTCACAGAGATCCGCCTGCCTCTGCCTCCCGAGTGCTGGGATTAAAGGTGTGCGCCACCACTGCCTGGCTAATTTACTTTCTTTTTAACAATCTAAGCATCTGGGGACCAAAGACTGTGCTTTCTCTCTGTGTTTTCCCCCAGAATCCTCCTCATAAGTTCTAAACGGAATAAATTAAATAGGAAAAGCTGAGAGTTTCAGTTATAACCAAAAGTGCTTCAGGTATTTACAGGGAGAAAGGGGCCAGGGTGCTTTCAAGAGTCACAGACGGGAATTTGTGTACCTGAATTTTTTTCTGTTACATACTGCCCAACTTTAAAATATAAAAAAACAATAAAATGAAATACTTTTAAAAGCAAATGCTGCTCCTTTAAGACATACACACTAAACTTTCCCATTTGATACAAATTCAAACTAATCCATTTTGCATTTATTCTGTTATATTTCTTATGATTTAAAACATTTTTTAAGTTTAAATATATTTTGACCATATTCTTCCCCTCCCCAAATCCTTCCAGATTCTCTCTCCCTCCATACCTGTTCAACTTAAAATCATTTGGTAAAAAAAAATTAGAAAAACACCCTTCCAAACTAAGATAACAAAATAAAGTAATTCCTAAACTTAAAAAAGAAAAGAAAGCTCACCAAACTGTAAACAAATAAAAGAACTCACACGCAAGCCCATTATATGTTTGTCAGCTCCTTCTGAACTTGAGGTTTATCCTGGGGGTGACTGGTAGACCCAGTGTGATTCCACTGGGGTAAACTGGTTTTTCCTTCACCCAGCAGGTATCACTGACAGTTCAGTTGCAAATATTTGCCCTTGTAGCTGTGTTTTCATTCATTCAAACTAGAACAAAATAAAAAACAATTTTCATGTGGAAGGTGGTGCAGGAATACTGAGCCCAGTGACTTTGTCTAGTTGAAGAGAGGGTGAAAAGAAAAGGAAGGAAGAAATGCATTCTGGTTGGTAAGGGTGACGAGCCGAGGTCACAGTGAGTTGTAGATTCTTCAGAATCCTTTATCGTCAGCTGAGAAGTGGCCTGCATGCATAGACAGGATAGCTTCCTAAGGATCACAGTATTGTGAGATATTATTTTAAATGTGTAAAGGTGTGTAACAATCAGAAAAGAAATCACACTACAAATAACATTTAAGAGTAACAGGGGGGCTGGAGAAATGGCTCTGTGGTTAAGAGCCCTGACTGCTCTTCCAGAGGTCTTGAGTTCAATTCCCAGCAACCACATGGTGGCTCACAACCATCTGTAATAGGGTTTGTTGCCCTCTTCTGGCCTATAGGCATACATGTACACAGAATATTGTATAGATAATAAATAAATATTAAAAAAAAGAGTAACAGGGGACTCTCCTTGACGGAAAAAGGAGTGGATCAATAACATCAAAGCTCAGAAAATGAACATGCGCAAGCCACAGTTTGTAAGCCAGTAACGCTAAATTTCAAATGCCAAAGCAAAATAAAACTCTTCTCTGACTAAAGAAACTGAAGCAATTCCTTGCCAGCAGACATGTGCACCATGAATTATAAAAGACACTTTCTTCGGCATATGGAAAATATCATTGGAAGGAAATTTGGATTTAATCTAAGAAATGGAAACCCCCTAAAAGAGCAAACACAAGATGGATATTTTATTATTAAATAAGTTTATATTAACTTTAAAGATCGAGACTATGTAAAACAAACACAGTGACAATGTGCTTTGGTGTTCAAAACAACTGTAGATTAAAATATGTGACAGAATTAAATATATGACAAAGGAAAGGAATGTGGACTCAATATTTCATAGTCTTTAAGTAGCATATAAGCTTAAAAATATTGAAACCTGCCAGTGTTGGCACATGCCTGTAACACAAACACTTGGTGTCCTGAGGAAGGAGGTTCAACAGTTCAAGGACAACTGGGCTACACAGATCCTACTAAAGAAAACATTAAAGCCTGTGACAAGGTTCAGTGATGAACTTTCTTGTACAAGTCCAATGACCTGGGTTTGAGCAACTATATTCACATGGTAGGAGGAGAGAACTGACTACTAGAAGCTGTCATATTAGCTCTACCCACTTGTCATGCCGTTCTCTCTCATTCTTTCTCCCTCTTGCTTTCTCTCATCACACACACACACACACACACACACACACACCACACACACACACACTAACATGTAATTAAAATATTTTAAGAAGAAAATATGTTGGTTAAAGTTGCATAGTCATTGTTTTATAACTATTGAAATTAGAAATAATGCTGCACTCACATCTCATTAGCACCACTATATATGCATCAAACTTGCAACATATAGGATTTTACATGGGGCAGTGCATATCCAAATCTTCATATATCCTTACTTGCCCCCAGAGGTTCTTGTCCATCTCAAAATTCAAACTGAATGTAGCCTATCGGCATAGGTCCCTACAATCTAAGAACTCTAGCATTGTTCAAAAAGTCCAAGCTCAATTTCTCTGAGACTTAAGACCCCAAACCCTTTGCCACGAACTTGTATTAAACAAAGCTTCACACGTATCTATATCGGTACAATGGTGTGATAGGAATAAGATTAGCATTACCATCCCAAAAGGAGGGCATAGGAACACAGAAGAAGGATGAGCGCCAAACCACAACAGAGCAAATATTCTATCTTGCATTTCTTTGTTATTAGTGGCACATGACGGCATGATGTGAGCTCCAGAGGTTTGGGCACCATGATCTTTTTAGATCTTGACATGTTCTCTACACATAGCATTCCTCTTTCTTTGGCACATGTTCCACATTTTTGGAATCTCCATTGTAGTTTATTTATCAACTTCATAACCTCTATCCATCACCATCTCAAGGGCATCCACTAAGTATTGGACCCTCCTGTACATTGCCTGGATTGTGTTCCTTTCTTTTTTTAAAAAAAAATATTTATTTATTATTATGTATACAATATTCTGTCTGCGTGTATGCCTGAAAGCCAGAAGAGGGCACCAGGCCTCACTACAGATGGTTGTGAGCCACCATGTGGTTGCTGGGAATTGAACTCCGAACCCTTGGAAGAGCAGGCACTGCTCTTAACTACTGAGCCATTTCTCCAGCCCCGTGTTCCTTTCTTTGAATCTTGGGTGGAAGCCTTTGTGACTGCTTAATTATAGCTCCTTCCGCTACTTCAACCAATAGCTGCTAAGATACCAGCTCACTGAGGCCTGATCTCTCTCTCTCTTTAAAAAAGCTGCCACTGACCTCCGCTTGCTCTCTGGCTTCTGGCTCCAGCTCCGCTTCTGGCGACTAGGCTCCCTTCCTGATTACGCAGAGGGCTGTTGTCTGGGATGGTGATCTGAAAGTTTTCCCCCCTTAAATAAATAACCATTCTATTAATCATAATTCCAAACTGGTGTGGGATTGTTTGTGACTTACGCCTTCAGGGTATAATCTGATCAATTCCTGAGACCATCTCTTCTATTGTCTGTCTCTTCTATTGAGACCATCCTAACACTGTCTCTTCTATTGTCCCTCTGCAAAGTATTTAGCTTTTCTTTATAATATGATATCTAGCCATCGCTCCCCTCTTCCTTACACTCTACACACATGTTTTTCTAGCTGTACCACATTCCCTCAAATCTTTACATTCTTTTTTGCTCACAGTTTCATTGTAAATCTACCAAATACACCAGCCAGCAATGTCTATGTAAGAGCATGGATGATGGTCTGCCTAGAAATAGCCACCAGATTCACTGGTCCATTCTCCCTACACACAATTTATTACTCAGTCCATGACATGCATCTGGTGTAACTTATTTGCCACAGTGTAACATGAACGGACTTGTCTAATCCCCAGTGGACTGTTTATTTCCATCTGAAACCTTTTGAGCATAATCTTTTCTGTCCACATTCCTGTCAGCATTCTGATCTTTGGGATTTAGAGTGTGAGCACTTACATCACCAATTAAGCTCTGCTTACAGCATTCTAGGCATTTTTCTAGCCTACTTCTAATTTCAACATTCTTCTCACAAACATGTTTCAAAGGTTTCTAAATCCCATGTTTAGGTGTTGCCATAGCAACAACCCTCTTTCTGGGTACCAGTTTCCTATTCTAGTTGCCCACTGCTGAATGTGCCTTTGAAAAAAAGTGACATTGAGTTGACAGGAAGGAAGATTTGTTTCGGTTCATAGTTTCAGAGGCTCCAGTGCGTGACCACTCATCTTCATTGCTTTGAGCATGTGGTGAGATGGAACATCTTGACAGGGCATGATACAAGAAAGTTGCACATCCTATGGCAACCAAGAAATAGAAAAAGGGCACAGAGACATTTCATACCCTTTGGTTATGTATCCAGAGACTCGTCTTCCAACTAGCCCCTAAGTACTAATAACACGTGCATTTATGACTTCATCAATGGCTTGATCCTCATGACTGAGGTTTCATGTCAGTTCCCATGGCCTCTAGGGTAGGTGTGTGTCTGTCTGTCTGTTTTTCTGTGTATGAGCATGCATGCCTGTGCATGCAGTTTAATCAGTTGATACCTTTCTTGTGCTTTGTATTCATATATGGGTTAACTTTATATGCTTAATCTCCCATTTCTCCATTTCTTTCTGCCTCTTCCTGCTAATTTCTCTGACCCTCTCCCAGTTCAAACAATATAGAACAGTGCATTACAGCAGACCCTGAAATCTTATTGCGAGGGACAGGTTTCAGATCTGCCTCTTTCTGTGGGGCAGCTTTGGGCGAATTCTCTCATGTTTCAGTTTCACCAAATGAAACATCACAATGATGTATTAGTCCTTTTGTCTGTCTGTGACTTCAGTTTTTGAAATTTCTGTTATCCACAGTCAACTCTGTTTTCAAAGTGGTAAATGGGAAGTTCCAAAAATACACAACTCATGATCTTTCCTGTACGTGGTTCTGATTGTTATGAAGAACTCTGACGCTGTCTGGCTTGACCTTGCCACACACATGAATGGTCCCTTTGTGCAGTGTATCTATGCTGCATATACGACCCTGTTAATTACTCATTAGCGACTGCCATCCTCTCATTGACCCTTGCAATAATGTTAGGGAGTTCAGATACTCCATGGAAAAATCCATAAAATACTTCCTTTAAAAAAGAATGGGAAAGTGAACCATATAGTTTCGGAGAAAAAGAAGAGAAGCCATTGCTATAACTTTTATTGCAATATTTTGCTATAATTGGCCTGCTTATTATTGCCTGTTATAAATATCTTATTATATCTAATATACGAGTGAAAAATTATCATGAATAGGTATATGTAGGATAAACCATAGTGCCCATACAGTTTATGACTATTTTCAGTTTCAGCCGTCCACTTGGGGGGAGGGGAGTTGGCTACATCTCCTGTAGTAAAGAAGATAGTTCAGTGATTGAGTTGATAAATAAGTGCATCCACACACAGACATTTGCAAGTGTGTCTATGTATCTACACACACATGTCTGTATGAGAGTGACGGTTGGCCCACAAGGACTCGGCAAACACTCTTTGTCATTGTAAGTTCTGAGTCTCACTGGGTTTCTTGATCACTATCTTGTTCCTGATCTTCCCCTGTTTCACCTCTCACTTTTGAAAACAACAGGTGTAGAAATTATGCTATTTTCTGGCTAAATGAATAGATTATAATCTTACCATTCTTAATTTAAAGCACAAGTATGTTGCGATTCGTTACTCTTTTTTTTCTTTAATTTATTTATTTATTGAGGATTTCTGCCTCCTCCCCGCCACCGCCTCCCATTTCCCTCCTCCTCTCCCAATTAAGTCCCTCTCCCTCATCAGCTTGAAGAGCCATCAGGGTTCCCTGACCTGTGGGAAGTCCAAGGACCGCCCACCTCCATCCAGGTTTAGTAAGTTGAGCATCCAAACCGCCCAGGCCCCCCCAAAGCCAGCACGTGCAGTAGGATCGTTACTCTTTTAAGAACTTCAGTTAAGTACCTGGAGAGATGACTCAGCTGGTGCTGCCCATGGATGAGAACTTGAGTTTCTTGCCCAGCACTGTGTAAAACATCAGGCAGGGTGGTGCACACCTGTAATCTCAGTGCTGAGCAGGTGAAGAGAGTTTGACCTTTGTGATTTTCTACCTGGCCTGTCTAGCTGAGTTATGAGTTCAGTGAGGGACCTTGTCTCAAAGAGTAAGGTAGAGAATGATTGGAGGGCAATCTGACCTTGACCTCTGGCCTCCACGTGCAGGGAATACGTGTGCATCTATACTCCCCCCCACATAAGCCCTGTGTCCTACCCCTCCTGGAGTTTGTCTTTCTCTTCAAGTATAATATATAAAAGAAAGTATCCTCATCCATGTTGGAGAGAGGTCTGTGGGCGGCCAGGACGAACAAGCGGCCCCTGCAACACATGCAAGTTTTGTTTAGGGAGGGGTTACAATTTATTGTAATTAAGTAGTTAATTAGTTTGTGAGTGATGCATGTGATAGAAAATACTCCTAGCTAAGGGTGTCAATTCAGATGATCTCTGAGATTTGCACAACCACTGGCAAAACATTTACCATTTTCTCTTTTACTCAAGGCAGCATGTTGTCTTAGATGTTTTCTTTTTTGTTTTAATTTTGATATTTTTGGGTTTAAGGAATTAAAATTTTTCCATACAATGTATTTTGATCATATCCTTGCCCCCTCCCCAAACCCTTCCAGTTCCTTCTCTCCTCTATTCCCACCCAACTTTCTGTTCTTCCTCTCTCTTTCAAAAAAAAAAAAACTTCAAAAATAAAACAAACAAATAAAAAGATACAAATATCAAACCAAAACAAACAAAATACATGGAGTCCTTTTTGTGCTGTCCCACTGTTCCTGAGAAAGAGGCTACTCTGGAGTGTGGTCGATATGCCCAGTGTCATACAATTAGAGAAAAACTGATTTCCCCTCTCTTAGTAAGTCCCAATTGTGGATAGCTTCTTGTTTAGGGGTGGGGTGGTAAGTCCACATTCCCTTCCCTAAGTCTGGGTTTTGCCTGGCTTGAATTTGTGCAGGTCTTGCGTGTGCTGTCACAGTCTCTGTTCGTTCATATGTGCACCAGTCCTGTTTTGTCTGGAGGACACTGCTTGGAGTCCTCTGTCACCGCTAGCACTCACTACCCCCTTTTGGGAACCTCTCAAATCAGCGAGTTAGTGAGAGGGCTGGGCTCTTCAAGGTGATGTTTTTATGGTTGCGTGGGCTATCTTGAGGTTGGTAGAGGTCAGGTATAGCTGCTGAATCCATTGAAAGTCTTGTCAACATGGAGGTAAGGAAACAACAATAACTTTGCACAATCAGGAAAGTAAGCTTGAATTAAGGTGTACTAGGTCATTTTCTCTAAAGCAAGCAAGCAAACAAGAAGTTCCTAAGGAGATATATATATA
>NC_022034.1:39591792-39599968 GCF_000317375.1 Microtus ochrogaster | reverse complement strand
CACATATGATTATGACACAAACGGCATAGCCACTGAATGTGGAAGATGTCATCTGCAGTACTAGAAGGGTAACACCATTGAGAGATTTGCTTTAAAGGTAAATTTGGAGAGATTCCATTTTCTTTCCAAAATGTGATTACTGTTCTTCCACACATGTTGACATTTATGTAGCTAGGACACTCTGTTCTATCTAGGTTTCCTTCCTTCCTTCCTCTTAAGCAGCTCTCTGTCAGCTTCTGGCAGTCCCCAAGACTTGTGAAAAATACCTGAAGAGTTTTCCATTTGGATATTAGCAAGGGATCCAAGTGTTCCTTGCGGTGTGTTTACCTCCAACCCACAGCCCGTGGCCAACTGCTAACTTGAGAGAAAATAGGAAGGTCTGCCTCCTTTTCCTTCCAATGGAGACAGATGCTGCGGTAACATTTTTGTTGCCGAGAATTTGACACCCTGGCAAAATTATGTTGGCTTTATTTTCTCAGCTGCATTTATGTTCCCGTCCTGCTAAATCTATTCTTTTCTTTCATGTACTTACTCTATAAAACATCACTACACAAACACTAGTGGCAGGCTTGGTAGTTATCTAAGAAATCTTACCTGAATGGGAGTAACCAGCGCCCTTTTTTATTGGATATAAGGGTCACTCCATGAGGTGGAATCCATTCCCGACACTGCTAAATGACGAAAAGGCTAAAGACCTAATGGAAAGTCTGCTAAATGAACACAGCAAGAAAATGATTCCAATGACACTATGCTGTACCCATAGATCAGCGTCCCACTCAACCTTCATCAGGGAGACTTCTTTTATTCAGTACACAGTGATGAACACAGAGACCCACAACTGGATTACGAGGGCAGTGAGAGATTCCGGAGCATTCAGCCCTTGCCTCTGTGAAAGGAGAGGGAACCTAATATTGAATTCTAGCTATACTGACTATGACTTCTGCAATACCATATGCAAAGAAGCTCAGTCAACGTGTCCTCAGTCTCTGCGGTCAGGGCTCATGCAGGTACTGTGTTTTAGTCCATGTAAAAGTTATTGACCCCTCAGGAAATAACCATTCTTGACAAATTTGTGGGACAAATGGCTAATTTGCCATCTCTCTTTGGCTTGTTTTCTTCCCACCCATTGGCCTCCCTCCCTTCCTGCTTGCCTTCCTTCCTCCCTCCACCCACCTATCCGAGATGGGCAGGAAGAAATGACGGAAAGAGTTTCCAGTTTAAGAAATGAAGCAAGGTGAAAGTATATTGTGTAAGAAATTAGAGGAGTCAGCGCTCTAAAGAAATGAACCAATACTGAAGGTTTGAACATGAAAAGATGCATAAAAGATAATTCTGAAAATAGTAATGAGTGCTTTCAAAAAGAATGGCACAAATCCCAGTGTAGCTGGCCTGGTAAAACTAACAGGGCCATTGTAAAGAACACTGAAGAATACCAGAACAAAACAGATATCCAAACTTGCTAAGGGCATCTCAGGATGTATTAGACGGAAAAGCCTACTATTGATTATATTATTTTAATATATGCACTCCACCACATATATGGATTTAGTTATGGTACAATACATGGAGGTGTGTTCATAAACCTATAAGTACCATAACAGATTTTATGCAAAGACATAGCTAACCAGGATAGAACAGCCTACTTTTAATTTTAACAAGTACTCATTTTCACATATCAAAGGAAATACATATACAATATAAATAAAGACAAACACGATAATACTTTGTTGCTCTGGGGTTCACATTCCCACAGAGATTTCCAATGGGTTGAGTAAGCTTTGACCATTCAAAGATTCTTTTAGTTTGGTGTGTTGGACCTAAATAGTCTAGAACCAAGGTCAGATAAATCACTTGCTTTTATCTGTTTTGTTTTTGGCTTCTGTTCTGACCTAAATTTTGCCAATAGTTCCTGAGTCAAAGATAACACACTGTTGAAGAACAAGCAATGGACAATAGCACTGAAAACCAAGAAAGTGTTTGGCCCCAGACACAGGGCAGAGTCTGCTGGATTTCTTAGAACCCTCTGTGTTTTGGGGTTTGGCAGGGAAGGGAACTCAAGGGAGCTCCCTTGGCTCTTCTTGTGCAGCTGGGTGGGAGCACTAGCCAGGATTATGCAACACACACCAGATAAATGTCTCTATCACTTACACGAAGCCAGAAATTTAAAGTGAATGAAAATTTTTGTCTTTCTATAAAACCAAATAAAATCAAGAACATCCTTTTTTTACCCCACAGAGAATTATCTGAGTTATTCCTTAAGAAATGTGAAAATTCTAAAGTTCCATAGCAGCATGTACTTTCTCTTTGCTTCCTGTCCTGCTGGAAGAATAGGCATTCATAATTTTCAAAGCTTAGCTTGCCTTGCCAACAGAGGTCTGGACTTATTGCCAACAGAGGTCTGGACTTAACAGACCTCTGTTGAGTTTGTATTCTTCTCGTTTTTCATACAGACATAACGTTTTCTTGTTTGTTACCAATTTGTGGTTGTAAAACTAACTTTTAATGTCTGAACCATCTCTCCTGTGCTGTTGTACTATTTTATTTGCATCATTGAGGTGGAGGCTGACAGTGAAAGTTTCGTCGATGAGTAGTTTCTCTAAGTAGCTCACCATGAATTGAATCTATATTTCCTCTCTTGTCAGGAATTGTGGACCATAGATTCGCACAACTTTACCTTACAAAGACAGAGATGATTTATCAATCAAAGGGTACCACATATTCACTGTTGTAGTAGAAATATTCCAACATAGGCTCATATGTTTCAGTACTGAATCCCAAGCTAATTATACTGATTGGGAAGGTTGTACATTCTTTAAAGGTAGAAACTTCCTAGAGAGTATGGGATTATTAAGAGAAGGCATTAAGGTTTTATAGCCCATCTCTTCTTCTTGTCACCTCATTGTCATCTGACTGTGGACGCAATGTGGGCATGTTCCTGTGGCCATGTATTTCTGGCAACGATGGACCATATCTGTTCTAAAAACAAACGGTTTCTCCCTTAAGTTGCCTCCCAGTGAAAGTAACATTAAAAGATACTACTACAGACGAAGTGTTGGGAAATCTTCCAGCATAGATTCGCATAACCCCACCTTCCAAAGACAAAAAGATGAGATGTGATGAGAGTTTTATGAAAATGTTACCCTATGCAAAATATTCCTTCAGGATTTGCTTTATCACAGAAGCTATTTCAGTGCCTCTTATCCAAAAGTCTTGGGGATTTGGGTAATTTTAAAGTTTCTTAACATTAGAAAAATGTCATTCCAATAAATTTTTATCTGTTGCTCTTCATCTAGGTTAAGGTAGCCTTTGGTCATGTATACCTGATCGAATTCTAATATTCCATGATTTTTATTATTCCATTTCCATATGATAAAAACTTTATTATACTGCTTTAAACAGGAGCTTGAGCACCAAATTCCTAGTGGGAACCTGGCTGATAAGGTTTAGTCATGAAGAAGACTCATTTGCTTGTAAAATTTAGCAGCCCTGGGTTACTTAGAGCAAATTCCAGAATGTGGAGAGCTTGATTTTTCTGCTCAAATGTATTTCTTGACTTTCATCACATGAAAGACTCAATAATGTTGCATTCTAGATCACATTCTCACTTTTCACTCATCTGAGAAATTCAGAATGTATTTCAGTGTGTGCTGGCCTGAAGGCAAGACTTGATTTCTCCCTCATCTTTCCTACAGCTGAAGATGCCTAACAGATAAGCTCAGGTCAGGAACATCTTAGGATTGGGTTGTTCTGTCTTATGATTTCATAGAATTTCAAAATCTCTCTAGATGGTAAGCTGTCAATGTCATTTCATTTCCCTTTCTTCAAGCATCCCTCTTTTTTGGCTGTAGGACTGTCTAGGTGGAGTTTAATCATGCCTCCTGTACCACGAGATGAACATCATGAAATCAGATTGAAAGAGCCGTTCACGACACCATCTCTAAGCCAGCCCAGAAACAGATGTTTAGAATTTTCTTTTTAGTTTTACCTATTTAAATTACATTTAATTGTTTATCGTGTGCGCGAGTGTGCGTGCATGCATGCATAGTGTGTAGGTGTGCGGGCGTGTGCTTTTGTGCAGGACTGAAGAAATCCTGTAGTATTATTTATATCCTTCCACCTGGTGGATTCCTCACACCAAACTCTGGTGGCCGCCCTTGCTGGTAAATGCCCTGTGTGTAACTGATACATCTGAACCATCTTGCTGTCCTAGAGTTTTATTTACTTATTTTGCAGCAAAAGCTAGAATTGACATTTATCTTCTTTAAATAGCAATCATTTCTTATATATAGCTTAACTAATCTTAAGGGAAGCAGCATTTCAGGCAGAACATTATATTTAAGTTCACTTTCAATAGCAATATTATTAGAGTATCAGGAAGGGCTTCCAGTGACCACATTTCTCCTACTAGCATTACAGCCTAAGTAGTACCCTGACAAATAAAATGAGATTAGAAAGGTCAGCATCTTGATAGCCAGTTTGTAAGAATTGAAGGCACTATTATAAGATACTTACATTCTCTCTGGAGGTAGAAAGCACAGAACTTTTATTTTGTGATTGAATTTAGTCTTCTCAATATATACCAATATCTTCATAATGTTAAATATCCACACAAAGTCAGTGTTACCTTATAAAAATGTATAGTGAATGTAGCTATGTATGATAAACCTCCTTCAGCAGCTGATTACACTTAGCACAGTTAGTAGCTATTGCTTTATTTATTTATTTATTTATTTATTTATTTATTTATTTAAAGCTGTCTTTATTTTGGAATTAGAGTGTTTTTCCTATTAATTAGAATTCTGTGAAGGCTGACACCATGACTATATTATAGTGTCGCCAGGATCAAGCACTATTCCTGGCACATAGATTATCATCAGTACATATTTATTAAATCAATGCCAATAAGACCCATGAGTGATCTCATAAATTAGAGAGACCCTGAGGTGAGTACTGTGTTATAATAGCACTCTGATTAGGCAGAATTCCTTATTGTAGTAAAAATTCTGATGAATGAAAAATTCATCCTAAGTGTACTCATTAAAACAATCTTCTGTCAGTTGTTCTATTTAGAGATAACATGCTCTACTGTGTTGATTCTGCAGTCACTGACGATGACCTTGAAACATTCCTACTCCTGGAGAGCAGATAAGAGTATAGCATAATGGGCAATTACTCTCACAATTAGGTTACAAATCAGTTAGCTAATTCATTTAAAAATGCAATCTCTCCTCACTGACCTTGTTAGAAACAGATTAGTGCTCACAAGTATATAAGCAGGGTTGACAGACTGTCTGGGGTACAAGAATACAAACATGTATGATGTGAAATGACTGTGGAAATTGTACTTTGAAGAACTATAGGTGCTTTCTTGTAACCAAGAATGGCCAACAGCCAAAAGTCAGAAATAAAATAAAGACCGAAGCCACTCAAGTACAAGGAACTGAGTATATCTACAAACATGAACAGACCCTGACCTAAAAATGAGGAAAGCCTACATTTTGGTAAGTTTTTCATTTAATTTTTTTTTTATCTGTTTCTTAATAAGAGCTGAAGCAGAAGAACCAGTTACTTTAGTTCAAGGTTCCTAACACTCAGGGAATTTGAATTGTTTGGGGGATCTTAGTTTGTGCTCATTGTTTTCACAATTTATGTTCCTTATATTGTCTTATCAAATACTCAGACTTCGTTTTGTCTCAGTAATTTACAGACAGCAAAATTGAGTTTTGAAAGATTAAACAACATGCCAAAGTTGGTTTATCTATGACATGTACAACACAGGGAGACTTTAGCAAGGTTGTGTAACCAGTAAAAAATTCTATGCCACGTTTTTTTGTGATGGAGAAGAAAGAGAACAGAGGCTGAAATCCCCTACCCCAACCTCCACTGTACCACCCCTATACTTCCCCAAGCTGATTTTTTGCTTCCATCCAATAGAGTGAAGACTGAAGACTTCAATTTTCCCTTAAAGTATATATGATGGCCAAAAATCAAATCTTCAACTTCCAACTGCATTGAAGTCACTATTGTTTGTAAGACCATGTTTTACTCTGTGACTGACTGGTGTAGAACTCATTATGCAGCCTCTCATGGTTTCAGACTCATAGTGGACTCTTCTGCCTCAGCAAACGAACACAGAAACTACAGTTGTGGACCATGCCGTTTGGTTTTTATAGTTGATTTTAAAGTATACTTGTGTTTTTTTACTTTCATAATGTATTTTTCACTTTTTCAGTATTTAATTCCATTACTTTACTTGATATATTCAAGTTGCAAAAACCTCTCAGGTACTAAGTGGCATGAAATATAGAAAGGAAGAGAAAAAAAGAGAGATGGAGGAATAAAGTAAAGACAAAAGAAAGAAAAATGGCAAAAAACTACCCCACCCTTTTTTATAATTGGGGAAGTTAGGAGTCTCTTAGGAAGTTAAGAATTTAAGTGATATATTCAAAGTCTCCCACTATACAAATTATGAAGCCTGGTCCCCAAATCTGCTGTTCAGATTTAGATAGCTTTTCAGACCAACAAATGATCAATTCTCCTTATCGGTGTGTACATTTGAGATATACACCTACTCTGATACCTCATGAGACAATCACCAGTGCTTTGCACTAGTCTACTAAGCTGATCTTCAGTTTGGGGCTTTTTGCATTGTTATTCGGGAGAGGCTATGGATAGAAAACACTGACACGTGGCAGATTTGGATGAGTGTTTTCACTCATATAGTCTATAAACCACACTTCAAACTCGAAAGATGTGGGACTACCTTCTGTATGCTGTGATTACTGTTGATTAATAAAAAACTGCTTTGGATCTATAGCATGGCAGAACAGAGGTAGGCAGGGAAAACTAAACTGAATGCTGTGGAGAAAGAAGGCAGAGTCAAAAGATGCCATGTAATTGCTGCTAGGAACAGATGAGCTAGAACAGCCATGTAGCAATACACAGACTAATAGAAATGGATTAATTCCAGATGTAAGAGATATCTAGAAAAATGCATAAGCTAATAGGCCAAGTCATGATTTAATTAACACAGTTTCTGTTTGGCTATTTCAGGACTAAGCAGCCAGGAACATGCAAGAAGTCTCCTACAACAAACTGGCACTCCAATGTGGCTGACTAAATCCACATAAAACCTGAGAAGAGTTGGGAAGGAATTCTAGACACAAAATAACAGAGTTAATCTTGGTTTTTTAGTAACAGCATTTTCTCGGGTGGACTCCATTTGCTAGAAACAAGCAAAGGCATGATTCTTTTAAGAGAAGGCTTTCTGACTCAGAGGTACCAGCAAAAACTGTGCAGCTATTATAAGAAGGCTTCCTGGTTGACCAGCACAAAAGGCTCTACTCTTGTAGGAGGTTGGGCTACAGAACACTTGAATGGGGTTCTTGGGTCTGGGTGCTTGTATGCCCTCTTGGATTTAGGAGGAAAATGGCTGAGACCATGCCTGGTTCAGTGCCCCTAGCCTGGACAGGCAGCTGAATCAGGTCTGCTAGGAGTTCACAGGCAGGAGAGTATGGCGGATTCCTGCCGCCATAATAGAGACATTTCCAGGTCTCACAGTGTGCTGCATGGCAGATTTAGCTTTTACTGAGATAAAAAGGGTTTATATGCTGCATGGTACTTCTCAGAATTGAGGTGGTGAGGACAACTCCCACCCAGTAGTCTCAGAGGCAGTGAACAGACTTCTGCCATGTCGGACTGGGTGGAATCAAAAGGCAAAGCAGCTTTAGTCCTAGTCAAGGTGTTTAACATTTTAAGAAGTGGTCTTGGTCAAAAAAGTATTACAGATGCACAATAAAGACAAATTCAGATGAAAAAGACTTTTAAATGGGTCACAGTGTTGAATAAATATTCATAGGCTTGGGAGAGAGAAGATAAAAATAAAAAAAATAAATCAAAGTATTTAAAGATACAGAGTCAACTTGTAGAAAAGTAATAGAGTAAGAAAAATAAGCCACATAAAGATGGAAAATACACAGAGACTCTGAATTATGTATATCATTGTGTTTTCTTTGAATTTTTTGACTGTGAATGAGTTAAGTACAGAGAGACATTTTATTGTACAGACTGTTTTGGTTTTTTTTTTAGGTTTTTCGAGACAGGGTTTCTCTGTAGCTTTGGTGCCTGTGCCGGAACTAGCTCTTGTAGACCAGGCTGGCCTTGAACTCCCAGAGAT
>NC_022034.1:39583467-39591692 GCF_000317375.1 Microtus ochrogaster | reverse complement strand
GCCTGTGCCGGAACTAGCTCTTGTAGACCAGGCTGGCCTTGAACTCCCAGAGATCCGCCTGCCTCTGCCTCCCGAGTGCTGGGATTAAAGGCGTGCACCACCACCACCCGGCTTGTACAGACTGTTAAACTAAGTCAGCATATATACTCTAAAGGTCAAAATTTAGTCTAATGATATGTTGCTTTGGAAAGAGGGTCTGTTTTTGTTTCCACAGAAGATGAGAACCTGTGGAATCATTCCAGACTAATGTGGTTTGATGAACCAAGACCCCATGAAAGGTCTCTGTGAACCCCCCCCTCCAAATACTTCACCAAACAAAAAGTAGGATGCAGTTTGGAGATAACTATGCCCACATTCTTAAATATTGTTTACAAATGTTTATTTACATTTAAATGGGGATATGCTATAGAGATTTGCATTGGTATGGATCTTGCTCTATTGAAACAAATTTTAGGTCAATTTTGTCATATGTATAGTTCTTCTCTAGATTAAAATATTTTGTTTTTGTAGATCATTTAAAAATGTAATGCATAATTAAGAAATATAAGTTAATAGATGATCAAGCTTGTAGTCATGTTAGTTAGGTTTTCTAGATATATAGAGATATATTTCAGATAGAAAGGTATTCTTCAAATCTTTCAAAGACCTTCAGAATATGACATTTAAAAAGTTTTAAGAAGTTAGGACTTTTCATACCAATGAGACACATCTGCTCCTCAAAGCACCAATCTACTTCAAGAGGATGATGGGCACCAAAGAGTTAGCCATTTGGCCAAGAAACGGTTTTTGTCTGGATTGCTTGATGCTATGCTGTATGAACTGGACATGCAGGATCCACAGAGAAATGACGGCTGAACTTGCCTCAAGGTGAGACGATCCTTCAGGGTTCCTGCTTCATGAAAGAGTCCGATAGACATTCTGCAGGACACAGAAAAATGTGGCTGACAAACTGCCAATATAGGTGGAACTGTCTTTAAATTTTCTGCTTCATGGGAAAGTCTTCCAGATAGATACTATGAGCCTGTAGGCTGAAAATGGATGCCCCAATTTTACTAAAGAACTTTGTGTGATTGTCCAGGCAGAAAGAGGTCTCTGTCAATTCTAGAGTTTAGGAAGTTGTTTACAATGCACTTCCTTCTGTTATTATTCCTAATATTAGGTAATATTATATCCTTCTGGAGTCTTTGATGAAATTGAAGAATAGTTATAGTTTTCCTTAGTTATGATAAAAGATAAAGTAGATATAAATATTTTAACTGTAATTCTTACTTTATACCTGGCTAATATATGTAATTTTACTATGTTAGAATTAAAACCTTCCTTTTTATTTAGACAGAAAAGGGGAGATGATGTGGGATTCCACTCTGTATGCTGAGATTACAATTGATTAATAAAGAAACTGCTTTGGATCTATAGCAGCACTGAACAGAGGTAGGCGGGGAAACTAAACTGAATATTGGGAGAAAGAAGATAAAGTCAAGAGACACCTTGGAGCCACCAGAGAAGAAAGATGCAAGCCACTAGCTGAAGCCTTGCCAGTCGGCCATGAGCCTCATAGTAAAATATAAAATAATGGAAATGGGTTAAATTAAGATGTAAGAGCTAGCCAATAAGAAGCTAGAGCTAATAAACCAAGCAGTGATTTAATTAATTCAGTTTCTATGTGATTATTCTGGGAGTCTGGGTGGCCAGGAAATGCACAAGTAGCCTCCTACTCTACTCAGGATTAAAACAATGCCGTGAAAATGAAACAGGACACAGGTAAACCCAAGATAAACATATTCTAATACAAGAAAAGAGAAAAAAATATGGCAAATCATAAGGGTCAGGAAGAAGGAAGGAAGAGGAAAGGAGGATTATAAAACAAATCTAAAAAATAGATTTTTCAAAAATAAATCCACTCTGGTGTTTGTACTGTATTTTTGCAACTCTTAAGGTTTTGCAAGTCTGAAGTAGTTCCTGCTTGTGTCATGCATTATGGATGTATTCAGAGCTGTGAAACTCCTTGAAGCATGTGGAATATCAGAGAACCTAGAACATCCTGATCCTTCTGCCTTGCCATTATTTCAATTTTACAATTGGAAATAAGATTGCTTGCTTTGCATTAAATCTTTCTTCATGGATCAATGTATTTTTAAGAGCTTTTATGTCATAGTCACTTTTATACATTGAGGAGAAAGGATAAACTTGAAGAGTAAAAGTAAATACTAAGTCATCTCCCAGAGTCTCTCAGCCTCTTCACCTTTCTAGCTACAAGAAAGGACTGGAGTCATTCTTGGCCTTCTCTTTCTCCCGAACATTCCAGTTATAGCTGGTGAGAAATCCAGTGGCTCAGTTTTGAAAATAGCTCTAGGTCTGACCCTTTATTACCAGATCTACCTTAGCTGCCTCCTGCTATATCAACTTGTTTGAGCCGCTTCCTCTGTTTTTTGACTCCCCAAATCTATTGTCACCCTAGAGAGAATCTGTTGAAATATCATTCGTATTGTGGAAACTTCTCTGTGGAAATTCTTGAGTACTTCTGAAACCACTTAGCTAAGAGTAAAATTCAAATCCCACTCTTATTACCCCTCGCTTCCACTCCACTCTGTTTAAAAATGTAGTATCTTGGGATCCTCTAATTGCAAAACTTTTATTAGTGGCCAGCAGATGCAGCATGGAGTTTTGCAAGAGTGCACAGCTGGCAGTCTCTAAATGTCTAAAATCCTGTTTGATTGACTTGATTAAGGTAATTGAATGTATAAATTTAAGTTTGGCACAGGATTTTAAGCTAGTGATTTCAGTCTCCTATGGGGAAATAAATAAAAACTAGGAACCAAGACACAAGGCCATCTTTGTCTTATTTCTGTAGCAAATGTTATGAAAAACTTTTTTAAAGAAAAAAAAATCAGAAAGTCTTTTCTTTGTATTCTGACTTCACTACATTTCCTAATAGTTAAATCTTGAATATCTGCATTTGTTCCTATTTTATTTTTATTCTAAAAGATTATCTTTAAGATGAATTTATAAAAATTACTGTCATGCAGAGAGTACTTAGTACAATACAAATTAGTTGTTACTAGCTTGTTTTTAAAGTTGGAAGGTATAGGATGCATGAAGAAAATTTCATTTGTATGGCTATCTAAGAGAAGCATGGTGGTTAATATCACCCAGTGCCTTCTGGCAGAGACAAAGGAAGGACATGTTGAAGGAAATATAACAACATCCAGGCATACAACAGTGATCACAGGAAGATAATAAGAGAATGGACTTAAACATAATATAGAATATTGGATCAGACTCCACAAGCAGATTAAATAAGCTTCTGACTTAAGAGAGAGGGTTTGATGTGATACTGCTTACCAAGCTAGAAAAGACAGAAGGTATGTAAATTTAACACCAGGAAGATGACAACTCAGTTTGCTCCAGCATATGCTTGAAATGCTATATAGGACATCCAAGATGAGTTTCATTTGAATTCCTTTGAATTATCCATTAGTGATAAGGATATGGAGAAGATTAGGGTTAGAAATTTAGATGTTAGATGATCTGTGTTAAATGTGGTTAATATCTTACAGATGTACAAGATTTTTTCATATGGCAGATAAAGGAAGAGAATCAAGGCTGAGCAGTATCATAGAAACCGTGCAAGGGCATTAAGAAGGGGGAAGGCAAGGATCTCATGCAATCAGAGGGCACATAAGGTAAGGACTGAAATATGCCTGGTAATTTTAGTAAACCAGAAACATCTGCAAGGTGGGAATAGCTGTGACAGAGATAATGAGACACAGATTGGGGATTGGACAGTCTCAGGAAATGGGGAGGTATATGTGAGTACAAAGTACTCTAAAGAAACAACAGCAACAAAATGGGATATGGTAAATGAGAAATTTAAAAAGACTCTTGAAATATATCTGATTTAACTAAGGAACCTACAGAAATAGGAAGATATGGTCCAAACAACACATAGACACCCAATACACAGGGCAGCCATTTTGCAGTGTGTATTGTGGGGGAGGATCTGGAAGTGGAAAAACATTCTTGCAAAAGGGTCTTCCCTTTCTCTCTGATGTAGAGTTCATTTGCTAAGAGTGATGGAGAACATCAAAGTGGTGAAGGTTCAAAAATATTATTGTGGGATACGAAAGAGGAAATGGACAATGAGCAGTTAGAAATTCTACTGTGTAGTGCTAATAGCTACACTGATGTGGGAGACTATAAGTTTGTAGTGGCATCAATCCATGCCACCATGGTATTTTTTTTTTCTCAACGGGGTTTTGAAACCAGATATGATGGGAAAGGGAGGGACTGGTTGATGTAGGGTTCGATCTGGGATTTTAGGAAGGACAGAGGAGGACAACTTACAGTCTCAAAAAGAGTTTTAAAAGTAATAAATCACAATATTTATATGTACAGTATGGATAAAGTAGATCATTCGATGTATCCTCTTTGCAAGAAGAGATGCTGATTTGCATAACTGATCTCTGTTTGTAACATCAGATATATAAGGTGGGTATTAGTATGCCTGTTTATAAGTGAGGAAAATGTCCTCAGGTAAATATTTGAATGAATCAAGTATGCAGATAAGAAATTAAGATAGATTTGACACAGAGAATATTACTAGAAGACCAAAAGATAGAGACAACAGAAAACTGTAGAGATTGTGAACTAGAAATGATAATCCCAGAGCTGGCCACAGTCTGCATTGGTGTAATTTAGGGTATTTATGAGCATACAGAGGTGTTGAAATAAGAGCGGCAGGGCTGCGTCCCCGGCATCTGGCTGCCCACATGGCTAGCTTAGCTTATGCCCCGAAATAATTACACGGAAACTGTATTCTTTTAAACACCGCTTGGCCCATTACATCTAGCCTTTTCTCGGCTAACTCTCACACCTGGACTAGCCCATTTCTAATATCCATGTAGCTCATGAGCTGGCTTACCAGGAATGATCTTAACCTGCATCTGCCTGGAGTGGGAGAACCATGGTGACTCACTGACTCAGCTTCTTTCTCCCAGCATCCTGTTCTGTTTTCTACACCCACCTAAGGGTTGGCCTATCAAGGGGCCTAGGCAGTTTCTTTATTCCTTAACCAATGAAATCAACAGATTGATATATGACACTCCCACATCACAGAGGTGGGAGTATTGGGTTACTATCCATCCAAAAGTGCCAGTCATCAAGGTGGAAAGTAGGAGAGGTGAAAAGACAATAATGGGATTGTGTCTCTGTGGAGCATGTGGGGAGTTGTGAGGACAGAAGCAGAACTGGTATGGAAGAGAAAAGCATGATTTTGCCAAGTGTGAATGTAGCATCCATTTCATCCTTTGGATTCCTGCCTTCTGATCTGCGCAGGTTCCTGTCTGACTTATCCACTCTTTACTTCTCCTCCCCAATACCCAGTTTCTCATGCAGACTGCAGCATGTGACTTCTACATTGAGGTACCTAGCTCACTAGTCACGGTTTTTGATCAAGCTCAGATGTGCACTGGAGCTATCAGGTAGTGGCTTGAACAGACACCTGCCTGATTGCTTTTAAAATTTCCCGATGTGCTCATAAGAACACGACTCTGGTGTCTTTGAGAAATTTTACACCAGGAATGCAATTTGGACTCTAATGTAAAAATATCAGTTTCTATACCTTAGAGAACAAGTTACACACTGAACAATGTTCCTTTAAAGCTCCTTTAGGTTCCATGTCAGATTTTCTCTCTTCTTTTAAACTTGGGTTCAGTTAAAACCTCCACAGGATGAGCTTTGTCCGTGACAATTGCTCTTAATTCCGTGTTTGTGTGTAGTTGCTTTAATGGAGGCCCATGATTTTCTTATTTGTCCCAAACCTATCATTCTAGACTGTGTGATTCTTTTCCTATTTTGATTTTTCTCAATCTGTCCTTCAGTTGTTTCTTTTTGCATTTCCTTATTGTTTCAAATTTGAGGAACCATCCATTATTTTAGCTTAGTCTAGATTAATGAGACAGAAGTAATGGACAGGTTGAAAGATACAGACTCCAGCACACCATTATGTAACTTGTAGTTGATGCTGATGATTTTTAACAGGATCCCTAACACAGGGTTATTCAGTAAGATACAAAGCCCATTCTTTAGAGCTGATTCTCAATATTACTGATAAAGACATCCTAAAGAAAACTCCATTAGGTCTTTTAATCAATATAACTCCATGGAGATTTCTTAATATATTATTGGAACAGCCTTAAGCAACAACAAGAGCCATGCAGCAGGAAAGTACCACGAGAAAGCAGAGCCCGAGGTGTGGACACTGCTGTGGGTCAGGCTTCCTGTGCTAATCCCTCTTGTGGCTAAGTCTGGGTTTCCGGCTTCTCTATCCAAAGCTTCGTGTTATTTTTAGAATGTTGTCATATATCCACAGGCAGCTTTTCAGTTGAAGAATTTCCACTTGTTTCTCAGAGAATGGCTCCTTACTTATGGTAAAGAGAATATGTTTGGAAATAAAGCAACCTTAAACTTAGTTGCTTTTGAGTGCATGTGTGTGCTCACATGTATTCAAGTTATTTTTTCCTCAAAGGATGCACAGACACAAGAAACTGACTTTTCTGACCTTGTGTCTGATTTTACACATTAGGGTCTAGCTAGAAATTAAGCATTTCTCTACCATTAACTCAGAAGAAACATGAAGATATGCATTTTACTTCAGCTTGAATTTCCATTGGGCAGAATACTATAATTCTATATTTGTCACTGGATCTGTACTATGAACATTACATTAGGCTTCTATTTTTAGCTGTGAAATAAGAAGTTAATGGAGAGTGTTTAGCTGCATTTTTGCTGAATAGGAAAAGAAAAAGATGCTTTGTGTCAGCAGCTGACTACATTAATAAAACATCCCATTTTTAATTGAATAGCTGAAATCATGCCAACGTGTAAAAGAGTTATAAAGTTGCTACTCAATACCACAAGGTGAATCAGACAAGCTTGAATACAGTGGGCTGCTACTGAAGATATTGGAAAAGTAGAAAATAAAGAGCGGAGATTTACAATTAAAGTGTTTAAAGTTTTAGTAAAATATTTTACTGGGTAATGGTGTCAACATAAAATTTGCCTTCTCATTGATATGAACTCATGGTTCAAATTATAGCTGTAGCTTGATGGAGTGAGAAATGGCATCCTTAAATTGATATAAATGCCATTATTATTTTACATTTATAGCATGTCATATTTAAAATAACCTCTCTTAACTTTATTTACAATTCATTAGTAAAGTAAGATTCAATGAGTAGAAATTGATCGGGTCTTGTAAGTTTTCTTTAAATTAAATTTTGTTGTAGGACAATTTTATACATGTGTATAATTCAAACTGGCTACTCTCCAGTTGATCATCCACTCCTCTGTACAGGGCACTCTCCCATGTTCACATCTTTTTGGTTTGTTTTGGGATTTTCTGAGTTTAACCAGAGTCTTCAGCATGGCTATGAGAATGGAGCAGTAGTATGGAACCTTCTGCTCAACAGTGGGTACTCTCAAGATAATGACTTCCCCTCTGCCAATAGTTCAGCAGATGAGAGCACAGTCCCATGACCTCTTCTACTATCCATGGCTAGCTACTTGACAGGTAAAATCTTGGGTAGACATAGTGCAGGTAACCATAGCAGCTGTGAGTTCATGATGACAATGGACATTAAGACTGATAACATTTGTTTATGGGTAAAAACATACATGTTTAGAAGGCAGTTTTATGCAATGTCATGTAGGGATAAGTCCCACCCCTTAGGGGGCATGTTCACCTCGGGCTAATGTTTGCATATAAATTTGGCGAGTGTGCTCCCAGCCACTGCTTCTGCTTTCCTGGTCTCTGCGGGAATGGTGGTTCTGTAAGTCTATTAAAGATATATAGTTTTGCAATCTGTCTGCATTTACGCCGTTACATTTTGGCATCCAACATCGGGCTATTTTGCCCCCGGCTCAAGCGGGTAGCCCGCTAGCTAACACAGCACCCTCCTGAATGCTGTTTTTTAGTTCGTGACTCGGGCCCAAGTGCTGAGTCTGAGACACACTCGGCCAGACAGGCTCATCTGCCTGCCTTGGCTAAGTTTGCAGCTGAACCCCACTGCCTGAATTAGCCGAAGCTCAAGTATCTGCGGTTTTGCAACAAAAGCCGCCACAGTGGCAGATTTGGTCTGATACAAAGTGACTTGGCCAGGCGGTGGTGGCGCATGCCTTTGATACCAGCACTTGGGAGGCAGAGGCAGGCGGATCTCTGTGAGTTC
>NC_022034.1:39582819-39583367 GCF_000317375.1 Microtus ochrogaster | reverse complement strand
GAGGTTAGGAGCACTGACTGCTCTTCCAGAGGTCCTGAGTTCAAGTCTCAGCAACCACATGGTGGCTCACAACCATCTAAAATGAGATCTGGTGCTCTCTTCGGGCCTGCAAAAATACAGACATACAGACAGAAATTTGGCTAGCGTGCTCCCAGCCACTGCTTCTGCTTTCCTGGTCTCTGCAGGAATGGTGGTTCTGTAAGTCTATTAAAGCTATATATATAATTTTACAATCTGTCTGCATTCGTTTACGCCGTTACATTTTGGCATCCAACGTCGGGCTATTTTGCCCCTGACTCAAGCGGGTAGCCCGCTAGCTAACACAGCACCCTCCTGGGTGCTGTTTTTTAGTTCGTGACTCTGGCCCAAGTGCCGAGTCTGAGACACACTCGGCCACACAGGCTCATTCTGCCTGCCTTGGCTAAGTTTGCAGCTGAACCCCACTGCCTGAATTAGCAGAAGCTCAAGTATCTGCGGTTGATTTGGTCTGATACAAAGTGACTTGGCCAGGCGGTGGTGGCACATGCCTTTGATACCAGCACTTGGGA
>NC_022034.1:39557116-39569895 GCF_000317375.1 Microtus ochrogaster | reverse complement strand
TATATATAGTTTTACAATCTGTCTGCATTCATTTACGCCGTTACAATGTCAAAATTCCTAAACAGCAATAGTAGTTCTCCTCTCCTGTAATCTTTCTACCTTCTGCTGTTCTTCCTATTTTAATGTTCCTTATACTCTACTTACCCTTGTTTCTTAATGCATCCTCCATCCCAAATCCCAAATACTCTTTTTTCTAGTTTTCTGGCTTTGACAGGTTCTCCAAGTCAAGCACATAGATATAAACAGTCACAGCTAGGGTCTTCAGTATTTGTAAATTTGGGGCCACTATTTGAGTATGAGGTATTGTCTAAATGTTGAAAATCTTGATCTAAATTCAGAGGAGTTGTAGTTGGAAAATAGTTAAAGTGAATATCATTTCTGGTTGCATATATAGAAAATTAGACAGTTAAGTAAAAGAGAAGGCAGGAGTCTTCTTACTGGAATCATTAAGTACTGTGGAGAATATAAAGAGAGAGCTAGAAAGATGTGTTAGAGCAAATCAGTTGGAAATACTATGGAAACTAGGATGAATCCATCACAATGAATAGTTTTAGTGGTACTTCTAGTCTTGTCACAGGTTCAGAAAATTCTAAAAATTGTCCATTTATTTAAATATACTAAAAAAAGGCAATTGAATTGAGAAGAAGGGGGCATGGGAGGGGATCAAGGGTAACTAGACGAGGCTAGAAGGAGGAAAAAGGAGGGAGAAGTGATGTAATTCTATTTCAATTAAAGCATTTTAAAAAGAAAGAAAAAATACACCTTCTCTTCCTTTGTCTAATAAACTAACAGGTTCTGGTCAAGTTTCTTTCATTATAAAACAGGCCATTTGAAAACATTGAGAAAGTTTTCCCCCCCACATGTTGTGGGGTATTTGTACACTGCAAAGATGTATTGCCAGGATTGGTGTAATAAATAGTTGAATGGCCACTAGATAGGCAGGAGATGTTGGAGTATGGAAACTGCTAAATTAAACCAATCTATTTTTAAGACTGTCTAAACTTCAAAATAAAAATTAAAAGAACACATACTGCATTGAGGGAGTTGTTATACCTTTGTTTTTACAGGAGACAAAAAGCTATGGTTCTCTTCAAAATTAGTAAAGATCAGATTTGATTGGGTGAGACTTCCTGAAATTCTTGGACATAAGGAAAGAAACCAAGAAAAACTACAGAACAGGTGACATGTATTCTGATCACTCAACTATGGGAACAACTCTGAGACTTGATGAGAGATGATAAATCTTATTGACTACAAAATCCTCATAACTTATTATTACATGCCAAACTTTCATATTGCATGGATAGAGATTTGGTTATACAGTCCAAACAAACTTACAAAGTTAGCAGATTTCTTTCTATGCTCAAACATAAAATAAAGAATCATCTGTAATTGACTTGCGCATGTCATACATTTCATACTTGTGTTAATATGGATATATAAGTTCCCTTTTTGTTTGTTCTGAAAAGTTTGTGTTTTCAGAACAAAAATCCCAGACACCAAAGAAAATAAGTAGCTCAGCTTATTAAGTCTCTCAGAATGCCTCTGATACAGTTTTCTCAAAATTCTACATCCAACGTAACTTTAAAGTTGCTAAGGAGTTAGTCCAGCCTCATACACTACTCTACTTGACCATTATCCCAAATTTCTCAGGGTCTTTTAAAGATGCCATACCCCCAGACAACAGGAAGCCCTCTAGAGAGCATGGTACCCACATTCCAAAGAGGTGAGGTGGGTGACTTTTGGTCACTTAGAGAGTTACGGTTGTTTGTCATCATTTAGGGGAATTGGTTACTTGTTGTTGCTGGTAATGGTCAGAGAAAAAGCTGTGCAAAGAAGATTAGATTTAGAAATCTCTTTCTGAAGAGAAAAAGGGAAATGTATAGAAATGATTGGATAAGGGGTGGATTGTTGAGTCTACCTTTTAACTAAAAACAACTATATTGGTATGTATTTTTATATACCAATACAAATTTAAGGTTATATATGTTTCTACTCTTGTTTAAGGTATTGTACCTGTGCAGATTATTTAACAATGTAATCTAAATTTTCTAGTCTTAGAAAGTTATTTAGGATAATAAAGAAATAAAGGTTATTAGTTATCTATAACAATCAAACTTTTAGTCATATTAAGTATGCTTTCAAAATCAAACAGATATATTTTAAATAGTCTTCAAACACATCAGAGACCTACAGAATGTGGAATTTAAAATGTTTTAATATCATAAGGCTTTTTGTGACTGTAAGACATGTCTGATCCTAGCAACACCAATATACTTTAAAAGAAGATGATGGAAATGAAGAACCTCCATATGGCGTTTCCTTTCATTCATTACAAGTTAGCTACTGGGCAAAGAAACTGCCCTTTCTTTGACTACTGACAGAATACTGTCAAAATTGAACAAGCAAGACACAAAATAAGGTGATTGCCAAACTTTGCCAAGATAAGGTATGACAGTCGTTCAAAATTCCTGTTTCACAGAACAGCCCATCAGATATTCTAGGTCCATAGACCAAAGATTGATGTCCCAAAATTGCTGAGGCATATTGGGGTGGCTCTCCAGGCAGTCAGATGTCTCTGTTGTTTCTGAGTTTTAAAAGTTGCTTGTTCTGTATTTCCTGTTTAATCAGACAATATTGTATCCTTCTCAGGTCTCTAATGAGGTTGGAGATTAAGAGCTAGAGTTACAGTTTTCTGTGGTTTTGATAGAATGTAAACTAGGTACGAAAGTTTGGACTCACTAAGATAAGAGGCTTAATGGAATATTTTCTCTGAATTTGGTAAATACTAATGGATTAGATATTGTAAATGTATTTCTTACTTGATAATTTTTCTTATTGTATATAGTTTTACTGTGTTAGAGTTAAAACCTTCTGTTTTCATTTAGACAGAAGGGAGAAATGTTGTGGGGTATTTGTACAACGTTAATATCTATTGCTGTAATTGGGGTAATACAAAAAACTGAACAGCCAATAGTTAGAAAGGAGAGATAAGTGGAACTTACAGTCAGAGAGAGAACTCTGGGAAGAAGAAGGCAGGTTACCAACCAGACAGTGAGAAAGCAAGATGGGCTGGCAATACAGAGTACGGGTCACATAAAAGAGTGTAGATTAAAAAATGCAGGCTAATTTAAGTTATAAGAGTTAGTTAGGAACAAGCCTAAGCTATAGGCCAAGCTTTCATAATTAATAAGAAATCTCTATATCATTGTTTGTGAGCTGGTAGCCCAAAGAAAATTCTGAATATATCCACTGTGTGTTATAATTCTAAAATGTATCATTGTTTCTGAATAAATGGATTTTTTAACATCCCAAAATAACTCCCAACAAAAGTGAGGTAGACCTAAGTAAATTGTATCATAATTCAGGCTTGCCTCAAGTTTCCTTTCTTACCCACTAGCTTCAGATACCCACCACTTCTCTCTGGTATTGCCTTCATTTCACATCTGCAATTTCTCACATTTGATTTCTTTCTCAACATACCATTATGTGGGATTCCCTTCTGTATGCTGTAAATACCATTGGTTAATAAAGGACTGTCTTGGGCCTGTGCAGTGCAGAATAGAGGTAGGCAGGGAAAACTAAATGGAATGCTGGGAGAAAGGAGGTGGAGTCAAGAGACACTGTGTAGTTGCTGCCAGAAACAGATGAGCCAGTATGCCACAGCCACGTGGCCATACACAGATTAATAGAAATGGGTTAAATTAAGATGTAAGAGTTAACCAATAAGAAACTAGAACTAATGGGCCAAGCAGTGATTTAATTAATAGAGTTTCTGTGTGGTTATTTAGGGTTTGACCTGCCAGGCAGTTGGGAAAAAAACATGCAATCTCCTATAATATACCATAGCCTTGATTCTATCTTTCTGATTTCATTGAAACAATTCATGAAAGATTATCATCTTAGGAGATCCAGGTGCACATGTCAACATTAAATAGATTGATTTTATTGTGACATTTGAATTACTGATATTCTCAATATTTCATTATCATCATTTGCTTGATTCTTGGCACATTTACTTTTTTGTTCCTCTGTCTCAGATTCTACCATAATTCTTCTTCTACTAAGCTTTCAATAGTGCTAATATTTCTTAACCATTTTCTCCCTTTTCAAAAACAGGATTCATTTTGCTTGCCTGTTTCCTCTTACTGGATGGCATGTGTCATGGCCAGTACCTTTCAGTGGTTCCTCATGTCCGTCCCTTCCTCCCTCTTTTTCTGCATTGACTCAGACTTCATTTACTGTGAATTTGAATATTACTTTATACTTTACAGTCTAAAACTATTGCTCATCAGTCTTGACTCATTCTTAGCAAAATCTACCTGTTCATCTCCACTATATAATACTTAGCAAAAGAAATTGAATCATGCCATTGCTTTTTCAAAATGTTTTTTAACCCTCATGACTATTTTCATGGTACTATTGAGAACATATATATATATATATATTTGTTATAGGTTTCCTGCCTATACACTTCCTAATTTTTTTACTAGACTCTAATTCTTCCAAGTGCAATTGTCTCTCTCTCTATATGTCTTCTCACGGCCTGTGCCACCAGTCTGTTGTTTCTCTGCTTTGCTTCACTAGCAAAGAAAATTAGTTAAATTTTAGGAGCAGGTTCAGGGTTTGGACACTCATTCTTGACCTCTTTTCCATTCACAGCTGAGTGAAGGCCTCATTCCTCTTGACCACCACACCCTTATGCACATCAGAAAACAAAAACATTAACAGCAAGTGGATATAAAGGTTTGTTTTTTTTCCTCTAGGAAGATTGAGAGATGACAAATTGTCTTATGGGCTTACATCAGGAATATCAATCATGCTTCTTGGCAGTAAGTAAGTGTGAAAGGAATACAGATGTGTGTGTTCATATATCTTTATGTTAGTGCTTCTATTTTAGATTGACTTGAAAACTCTGTTTTAAACAGTGTTCATAGCAAACTGAGCAAGCAACAATTCACGGAGGTCCTACTTGTGCTTCACACATCCCATTTTTTTTGTTTTATTATCTCTTGTAGTAACTCTATACAATCTGTAATAATTGGTTCATTTTCTGTGTAACGATACTGAGAATCAGTGCCTAAGCCATTTCTCCAGTGTCACAGGGTCAACAGTAGAGAGATTTAAATTGCATGTCTCCCTGTTCTCAAAGTCTGTGCTTTTCCTACTAACTCACCCAACATTCCCCACCCCAACTGATGTCCCGTGTTCTCCAATGATTCCATCTGACAGTTCATCTTGGCAGCTTCTCTAGAAGTGCATCTGGTTTTCCCTGGAGGCAATCAGATGGGGCGGGCCAACTGGGAGAGAAAGAGGAACAGATGAGCAAGTTGTCTGCAGGGGGTGGATGGAGGACCCTGTGAAGAGGCAAACACAAAGGACTGGGGTATACCCAACCTGCTTCTTCTCGTCTCTCCTTCCTCTCTGTCCCTCTGTCCTCTCCTCTCCTTTCTGTTGAATTATGGAATATTTATTTTTGGTTGGTTATGTTTTGCTATGTTACACTGAGAAGTATGTACAAAATGAAAACACCCCTCTCAAAACTCACAGTATGAATCCATCTTTGCTTTTGTTTAAATGTTTAATCATGAAAAATCAGGGTGATCCTTAAAAAAAAATATTACAACTAATTGTGTGGGTACATTTACACAAGAAGGGGAATCTGGAATTTAGGACAGCCTGTATGCAGTTCACCTACAAATAGCAATTAGGTCGATTTAATGAAAGGTAGGGAATGCTTTAGAAAATGGTTGCTATTTTTAAAAGAAGAAAATGTTAAAGTAAGACTCATTGTACTGATTTGGTTTGGAACATCTGAGAAATATATAACTATATGTCACTAGGAACAGACTGTGAGCAAATGAACAGATGAAGCAACATCTCAGACTCAGCTAAATGATCTTTCTCTGCCAAATGCTACTCTGTGGAAAGAGAGACACGTGCAGTTTAAAGTTACTTCTACAAAATCAATATTGCAATGTATTTATTGTTTACTTCAGAAATATTTACCTTTTTCTTGGTAACAAGTTCATCTAATATTTTAAAACATTGGGATTTGTGACTGGGAATAAGAAATAAATGAGGGACTATAAACTATTTATTTTCTTTTTGATTCAAGTTTTTTTCTTTTTAATTTTATGTACATGAGTGTTTTGCTGGCATGAATGTCTGTAGGTGCCTGGTGCCCATGGAGGTCAGAGCAGGTAGTCAGAACCCTAGAAATTGCATTTGATGGACAGTTGTGAGTTGCTATTTGGTGCTTAAACTTGGACATAGGTCTTCTGCAAAAACAAGAAGTGCACTTAACCACTGAGTTATCCCTCCAGTTCCTCCTTTTAATTTTTATTGGTTGTTTTAAATGCGACCTAATGATCTTGAGGAGGTATTAAAAGTTAATCACATATTATATACATTTCTATTTCTTTTGTTTTTTTTGATACCAGAGATATAATACTTAATTCATTATGTACAAAGATCCTACTCAGAACATGCCATAAATTAAGTAGAATAGTTTGAGGGACAAGGGTCTACATATTTGTTAAATTTACCTCAAGTGACTGGAATATGTAATTATTTTGCATAGGAAGGGAAGTTTGCTATCATGTAGTCTCTTTATGAACATGACTTGAATGGGGAGCTACACACGGGTGAATGCATACAGGAAGTCCATGAGCTTACTCCTTTTCCTTACTTTGATGAGAAATGTTAGAGGCCATGATCACAATGATGTCCTCTAATGGCGGACATGCTGTACCTTGATAACACATTATACTTGAGACTTTGTGATTCTTTATTTTTTGCCAAAAACGAACACATAGTTTTTACTTTATGCCAAATACAGGAATAATTAAAACTAAATATGAACCATTTTCATATCTAAATGAACTGACTTAATAAGATAATGCTTATTATACTGGTTTCAAACAATAGTAAATAAGAGAATTAACAAGTATTTCCAGGATTAACCTAATTTATGAGAATATAGTTTGCAGAGAGTATTATATTTGAGATTTTAAAGTAAAACCAATTTGCTCTTTTCTTGATTCTGGCTAATAGTGGAAAACATTCCTCAAGTTAAAAAAAAAGAAATCCATTCTCTATTAGCAGTACTAAGAAAAGTCGACTCCCCCTCACCCCACTGCGTGCAAAGTTTCCCTTCCAGATGTTATTTCGTATTTATTTTGCAATGTTTATTATGACAGTCCAAGATGTTCATGTTTTAGAGATACATCGGGGTGTTTATTTATAGAGAGACAGCTTCTTGAAGTGAAGACAGTTTACTTTGGGTGTGGGCTAAGCTACACAGCACCAGAGAAAAGGCATGTCTGTCTTCCTCCGGTGTGCTCTTCTTCTCATTTCCTTTCATTATGAGAACTCTGCTTTGTCCTTTTCTTTTCGGTCTGTGTTTTTAATGCGGAAGTTCTGTAAAGTTTACCTTGTGAAAAGTGAGCTGTTACCTGGTAGGGGAAATGGGGGAACTCCATGGTGGGATGGATGACAGACTAGACACATTTGCTTATGAGTCTGGAGCTAGGACCAGCTAGACAGAGTTTCTCAAGGCACCTGGAAAGAGAGCGGTTGACTCTGTGTTGACCAGAACCCTGATGTTTCTCAAAAAAAAAAAAAAAAAAAAAAAAAACTTAGGTCAGGAGACCAAAGAAGCAACAGATGTCTCTACTTGTTACTCAAATTGGCTGGAAAGACTTGTGGATGAAAGATTCTCTTACCCCTTTCTGCATTGCAAACTAGAAGAGCGTTCAACCGTGAAGGCAGACGAGAAAGGTCAGCCAAGTTTTCATTTCTTTCCTTTGACGACCTTAGGGCCGCTTTGGTAATTAATGTTGAACAGCATTTATTTCAAAAATTCTTTTATAATATAAAGCAATGCTAAGTCATTTTCCTGACTCATTTTGTCCTGTTCCTCACAGTGTGCATAGTTTTCCTCAAAAGAAACCCCGCTTGTGGCTAAGAAGCCCAGGGTACTTGGAAACTGAGAACCATGGAAGTCTGGGGAAGTGCTGAGGACTTTCCCACAATGCTCTTTAGCAGGCTAGTGCTTCCCTTCAAAAGGCAGTTTGGGAAGGGATGTCTTCTTATATTTAACATACACCTTCTTTCAAGTTGATCGTTAAATCGCTCTAATTTATGTGAATTTGTACCTAACTAACTCTGTATATTTTTCTTTTCTGGCAATTTTTTGGGGGGTAGGGGCTTAGGTAGAAATACCTTACTTAAGAAAAGGGAAAAAATAATCACCCTGAAAAACAATAGTATTTTTTTTTTACTAAATAGAGTTTGTATTTATTATGAACGCCAGGTGTTATATATGTTATATATGAATTATCTCAAAATAACACAAGCCTTTAAGCCTTCTGAGAGACTTGATAATACTTCCAGAATATTCAAATCTAGTCTGATAGCTTCCCTGGGGTGTCACAACACTGTTAGTGATAATTTGCTATACCTTAAGGATGACAGAATCTATCTTACCATCAGCTTGGCTTACTTATTTATTTACATTGTGCCTTTCTGATGGGTGGAAAGTGCATTCACTGGCCTGTGTGATATTCATGTCTCAGAGTAACTACTCTAAATATGGAATAAATTATCCTTGTTAAAGCGATTTTACTTTGTAACTTACTGATCCCGAATTATACCTCGTTAATTTAGTCTTTACCTGTTATCTAATTCACTTATGTCTTGGAGAGCAGTGTTGGGAAAAATATAGGCATGGAAGCAAATTGTCAAGGCCTTCAAGAATGCTTGTGCGCAAATGTTTTGTTCAAATGATCACGAATCTGATGACATCAATGTGGAATATCTAGACATCCTAGACAAACATGCTCTAAAAAGATTTCTTCCTTTCTATAAATAACCCCATTTTAGAATCTATTAGCTGTTCTGTATACACAACTCAAAAGTGTTTTCTTAAGCCTTTCGTGTGTACACAACAGGCCATTCTCTCAGCATTCCACAGTCAGCAAGTGCAGCTGTTGCTTTTCTGCTGCAATTCGCTCTCCTCTCTCCTCCGTGTCAAACACCAGTGTTAAAAAAGAAGCTGGTAACCAAGAACACAGAGTTCATAGCTTGAAACTGACTCACTTCCTTAAAGTGACCCTACTTGTCTATGTCTCCTTTAGGATCATATGCTACACTCCTTGATGCTTTGGATAAGCCTGAAATACGTTCTGGTGGAACCTTTACAATCTTTCTTCTTTAGAGATTGTAAGGTACTGAGGTCAGATGGTGGGCAGCTTGGGGCGAAGCAGGTCTGGGAAGACCGCATCTGGTAGTACTCACTGACTCACAAATGACTCTGGTTCAAGATGCAAGATTTAGTCGAGTTTATTTTATTATTTTTGGGTGTCACAGTATTTGCAGTTGCTCTTCTCGTGACACTCTTAATGCAACTCCAATGCCAGTAGCTTCAGAAAACAAACCAGAGGAATTGGCTGCATTCTCAAAGGGGCACTCACCTCAGGCACTAGCGCTCCCCAACCTCCTTTTAGGGAAGAATCTGAATAATTTCCTCCAAGAATAAAACCCCCAGTGTAGCAGCAGGGTGAGGGATGGAGAGAGAAAACAGTCTGTTGAACAGCGGAAGGTAAAGGCTTTTCAGATACTGGCCAGTTTTCCAGCTGCACAAATCAAAGTTTATTCTGAGACTTGGTGTGTTTTTGGGGGGTAGAGGGAACACAGCAGGAAGGGTGGACCTGAGAGGAATGGGAGTCTACTCTGATCACTGTGCATTGTGTGAAATTCCCAAATAATTGATAAAATATTATGTTGAAAGAAAACAATACAAACCAAAACAAAACAAAAATGTTTAATCTCTTTTAATTTATTTTTTGATTGATTTAGTGTGTGTGTGTGTGTGTGTGTGTGTGTGTGTGTGTGTGCGTGCACATGTTGTTGGGTAGAAATGTCATCAAGCACACATGGAAGTCATAGAATGACTTTCAAGAGTCCGTCCTGTCCTTCCATTATGTGGCCTCAGGGGCACAAACTTGGGTTGTCAGGCTTGGGGCTAAGCACCTTCATCTGCCAAGCCATTTTGATTTCTCTAATTCTGAGTAATTTTCATTGCCTCTAACTACAGATACTGAAGTTGTTTTACATACCAAATTATTTTTTTGTCTTGTAATTTGTCTGCTGAAACGCTTGCACCCTTGATTTCCTAGAAAACAGGATATTTGTACTACTTGAGGGTCTTTTATCCTTTTATCTTAACGGCCTGGAATAAAAGCCATTGCTGGGATGGAGCTCCTCTTTCACTCCTTTCTATCTTCCCTTGATTTCTCTCACCCACCCTCATTCCTTTCTTAGTTACACACGATGAACAAGAAAGGATGTGCAAACATTAGAACACATGTTCTCAGTGTCTCTGAAAGTCAGAGAGGTAGCCTTTAAGTTTGCTATTCCAACAGTGAAGATCCATTTCTGCATTTCTACATGTCTGCCTGTGAACTAAGGGAAAGATGACAGTGCTGATCAGCACCATAAGAACTAATAGTGGATAACTGAATTGTGATCCACTCCAGAGGCATACAGGGCTACAAAAGCTGGAGCCTTCCCAAGGATTCAAATGTGCCAGTTGCTTTTGGCTGGTCTTTGTCTTTCTCCAGTGGTGCATGATATCCATCCCGCCTTCTCCATTTTCGTGTCTTGTGCTGCATTCATTTATGACCCCATCACATGGGAAACCATATGTTGTGTACCTGTTCAGAGGTGAGTCTTATCCTGGGTCATTCCCCTAATAGAACTTCTCCGTCTTCTTCATGAGGTAGATTCTTAGATCATGACATATTACCGTCAACCTTGGAACTAAAATTAAATGATTTTAAAGGCTGTAATGAAGGATATTGGAGTTAACCAGAGATGGGAATGCCTTCTGGGCTTACTGGATACTGGTCATGTGATTTTTGGATAGTTGTCTGTGCCTTGAGTTTCTTGTTTGTAAAACATGGACATATCTATCTTCTTTAGAGGGATTTGGCATAATTGTGTAATACATCTTACTGAGAACATTATTGGCTACTGTAAAGGAGACCCAGCTGTTTCTTTCTCTTTTTCTATAATTCAAACCAAAACAACAACAAAAAACATTGGAATATAATTGTAGTCTGAGATGAGTTATCATTGATTAAAATGGGAAAATTTTCTGTGTGACTACTGAAGGCTCAGGGATTAATGGGAAGTTTTTTTTTTTAATCACCCCCTTTGAAGTTCATGGCATATCACAGGAGAAGGGTAGACAGAATATAAGAGCTGAAGGAAGGGGCGGAGTTGTAGAGCACCATCATCCAGGAACCCTGGAACTCACAGCAGCTATGATTATCTGCAGGAATCTGCATGAGCTTGGGTTCCTCAGCAGCTTGTCACTGGAGAGGGAGAGACCATGGAGTTCCACTTTTATCTTTGGGCTTACAACCTTTCAAGCGGCAGAATGGGATATTTTTCTTTAGTGGTATAGCTATTGGCAAGGTGTCTGTGTACCTGCAAGCAAACCCTCACCCACGCTGTTGTAAGTACGCTTAAAATTCAGTGACCCACAAAACAATACAAAGCAAACCAGAAGTGGACCGACTTATGAAGAGGAATGGTTCAGCGAAAGTAGGAGGTGGACAACAGCAGGTAATAAGGGGCGAATATGATCAAAATACATTATGCATACAGGTGAGAATGTATGGACATGCAGTGAAACCCATTATGATACACAGCTAATACATGCTAGGAAAATTAAAATAGGAATTCTCAATTTATCTGAACAACAACTTTAATCAGCCTTTTTGTGGAAGATGAATTCCACATATACTCCCATAGCACGTGAGAAGTTATATCCCATAATAAATTTGCCTGAGAGAGATTTCTTTCCCCCTTAATTTGCCTAAAGACAGTTTCAATACTACTGAGAATGAATTTAGCCAGTCATTTTGCTATGGAAATACAATTACAGGAGAGCTGGGGTGTCTCTACTTATGCCTATGTTTCAAATGTGCACTTTTTTTTTTTAAGAATAATCATTTCTTGCTTTTAAGGTTGAAGGCAAATTGTAAATTTGTATTCATTCTTGAGTTACTACTGCTCGGTTGCCACCACTCTTGTATTTACATTTATGTCTTGAAATCATTACCCATGTATACTTGCTGGAATTCCATATATTAATCAAGCAATGGAATTGATTTACCTACTTGACTTGTAGACACGAGTTTGGTGTGTGGGGGTGTGTGTGTGAAATATTCTTGTCTACAGAATAGTTGCTGTTCTATTGAGTCATGAGTATTTTTATTCTTCTTGTGTTCTCACCAGAAAGAAAGGCTGCACAGCTGGTCCAGGCTTAGCCAAGTATAACCCAGTTGACTGCAGAATTGGTCACCTATATGCAGATAAGGCACACACTCTTCACTTTCTTTCCCCTCCATCTTGCGAGGCCCAGCCTCTATTCTTGGCAGTAGCTACTTTATAGACTTTTTCTTCCCTCTGTTATTCATTTGAATAACAAAGCATTAGACAGGAATATTTCAGTAACATCAGAGCAGTAAAATCTACTCCATATTTCCACTTCTGTGAAGGGATGAGTAAGGATCGTTTTAAAGTACATTCTCTACTTCCCATTGCCAAGAGGATAACTATGAGTTTTTCCTTTGGTTCACCTTCTTACTTAGCTTCTTTAGGATCACCAATTGTAGACTCCGTGACCCTTATTTATGGCTAGAAACCAATTATGAGTGAGTACATCCCATATTCATCTTTTTGGGTCTGGGTTACCTCACTCAGGA
>NC_022034.1:39524972-39556101 GCF_000317375.1 Microtus ochrogaster | reverse complement strand
TGGACTAAAGTTTAAAAACTGTCATAATTTACAAATCTCTGGTAAATCACAAAAATATATGTGTCATCCTATAGAAACCTGTTTTACACTTAACCTTGCCATTGCATTCCATTTAATGTTATTTTAATTAAAGTCATAACTAAAAAAAAATAAAGTACATTCTCACTAGTGAGGACTCACTAGGTGCATCCCCATGATGTGGAAGAAACACTAAATGTTCCCTGGCCTGGATCCCCTCTTTTGTTGCAATAAAACATGGAGATCCCAACTGTCATACCCATGACAACAGACCTAGGATTATAACTGAAATCTTTTGGTGATAGGACAGTTATAAAGCCAAACTCTGGGGTTGTATAGATAGACTTTGAAAACTAGGGCAAGTGAATGAACTAGGTACTGACAGATTTGTGATGGTCTCCTTTTTGAATTCTATGTCTATATCAAGAATTTCCTGGATGTTTGTTACTTTTAAGGTGAGTGCAAGAAGTTTTCCATAATTCAGTGGCTCGAGGAGCACTGCTTATTTGACTATTATATGATTTCTTATATCAGAGTAGATTGAAATTTTAATACAAGTCACCATATAGTGTCAGGTATATTCTATCCAGTCTATGATTAGCATCAATTGTAATTTCTTTTCTCTTGTACTTTTAAGTACATCAGATATGTAAATACTTTGTGGTATAGAAGATCATAAGGAAATACATGATGATAATTTGCCTCTGTTTGCTCTGTATTTGATGCATTGTATCCTTTTCCTAGACCTTATGAAGTGTTGTTGTAAGAGTGAAGATACTGAGAGGGAGAAATATATGTAAGATTACTGAGTGTGACTCACACTCAATTAGATAACACTGATGTTTGATACATCCAAAAGTCCTTAACCGGGGACATAGTTCCACTTAACATAATTTTGTAGCATGGGGTTTGTTTCCCTTGGGTAACATGAGTGTTATACGAAGATTGAATGAGACCTCCCCTAAATAAAGGGCATAGATCCAGTTGATTGCCATGCAAATGAGAAAAGAAACACCAGAGTAAGAAACAGTGATGAACTATTTAAAACTTTTATATCTTAATAGAGGAAAAGAGAGGTGGAAAACTACTTAAATCAAGCAGCCCACATGAGCAGTAGACTTAGTGAATAAAGGGTGTACAGAGACAGACAGGCAGGAGGCAGAGGCATTGCAGGTTCTTCAGAAGTGGTCTTGAGAGAGCCGGAAGCATGGTGCACAGAAGCAGCTGCACATCCTCCTGTTGCTGCAGAAGGCTAAATGGGTCATGAGAGTCTATGCTGCACACTCATAGATCCCTCCTCCTGTTCAAGATTGGCTGGGTCCTCTGGGAAACATGACTGAGGCCTTCTGCTAGGGTGACTCCAGTTCCCAAAAGAGATCCACAGACTGAGAAAATATGGAGAAGAAAAGCTAAATGTTGAAGATGCAGGAGGAATCAACACACAAGATGCTCATCTCTAAGAAATGAAGGAGAAGGGGTAGTGAGATCATTTAGGTAGGCTCATGTGTCCATAATACATTTTTATTAATGTAAGAAAATTAATAAATATCTTCTAGCATATCATAAGTATGTTTCCATTGGCTCAGGTAATGGTATATTGAAGGGGAGCACTGAAAATCTCATCTTCTAAATTATTTCAGAAAAAGATCACCCATAGAATGGATTTCACCTTCCTAGTTCTGGAATCTCTCTTACCCAATGAAACAAAGTGAACGAAGCTTTAAAAACTATTAACAAATATATTTATTGTGGTGGCTTTCTCCCCTACTAGATACACCTTGTTAGAAAGTAGCATCCCTTTAGTTCCAGATGGACCCTTAAGCAGGTAATAAAACTGTTTTTCCTTCATTAAGAAAGAAAGCATACACTTTTGCAAACATGTCACATTCTCCTCACTCTAGTTTTGTTCTCTATAAAGTCAGAATTTTCTTCTAATAAGTATGTTTTTGCTTTTGGAAGAAAGTTACAGGTACATGTTTACAGACTTATATAAACCGAGGTGTAGCAGGCGATCAACCACACAGTGCTGCCATGGATTGGAGACCTGTTCCAGGTGAGCACAACCCTTCACAGTACTGAAAAGCAAAGATGGTCTCCAGCTCTGTCACTTCTTCCACAGCTTGCCTCACTCTGTTCCCACACAGTACATTTAATTCTCTTATGTATGCTCAGTTTCTTGCAGAAGTACAGGATGAGGGCAATAGAAGTCATCTTTAAAATACTTGTTTCTTTGATGATAAACTCTAGGATTCCAAATACCAGGCCTTAATTCTGAGCATTCACTAGATCTCCTGGACAAATCCACCCTGTGCTTGGAGCGATGTTTCTCTCTCCTGACCTTTCCTTGGGACACTGCCTCTTGAAGTTGCAGAATTATCTTTTGCTTCTTAAAGACAATACTCGAAGAATAATTTTTTTATAGGAAAAAGATGTTTCTTCTCTGGATGTCCTCATTACATTGAGGATAGCTTATAGCTTATTGATAATTATGTACAAATTTTCTCATCTTTTAAAAATACACAGAAGCACAAAAGATAACCATCTAAAAGTATCCCTTCTTTGAACGTTTGGCTCTTTGCTTTTAACTATGCTTGTATGAAGAATATAGCAACTATTCGGAATGTTGTTTAGACAGAGCGGTAACTGGTGTATTTTCCATTTGTGGCCCTGATGGCTGGAACACCTGTCCTGGGCATCTGGTTGAGATAGCAGCATCATGAGTCTACAAGAACCTCACAGGACCCTCTAGTGTACAGTGCTGACTGATACCGATTTTTGTTGTTTCTCTTGGGCTTTTCTCGTCTGCTGCTGCTGTCTGTCTTTGCTTTCCCGCTGCTCTGGGGTCTCTCTGCTGGACTCCAAACCTTTGCTGTCAGAACTTGTATCCTTTCTTTCCTCTTTATTGAGTTTTTTCCGTTTTCTCTCCCTTCCTTTTTTACCTGAAATAAAAGGACATTCATTTAATACATTTTATTCAATTATATTCTCTTTGCTTATTCCAACTTATTAAAAATAGCAGTTTTTTCTCAAGTTGCATATTATACTCAGAAATAACAAATATATACTCTTTAAACCTTTCTCTCAGATCCTTTTGTCAAACCAATGGAATTTTTATGCCTAATAGAAAGAAGGGATTTATTTTACATGATAGTCACTTATGTATACTGAAAGGGAAACTTACATACATTTTTTATCCATCTGAAAACTCTATTAATTTGTACATTTATTTGGTTTATATTTAAGGCACTATTTTATATTCAAATTTACAAATATCAGTTACATATTTCTAAGCTGTGGTGACATCTGCATGTTACCTAAGAGAAGGGAATTAATTTGTATAACAAATCTGGAAATAATAGTCCATAATGTATACCAAGGTAATTATGCTTTTTATTTTAGTACAAACTGAAATTACTTTGCATTGCAGTTTCTCTATGTGCATGGTGTTGAGTACAAGTTATCAATACTGTTATGGTGTAAATTATAGGGACAGGAACACTCTGTTTTTAATCAATCAAACAGATATTTCTCCGATGTATGCTGAATTCTATGGAAGGTCTTGACCTTGAACTGGGTTTGTAGTATAGATTTAGTTCAGACTAATATATGAGGTAGTTTCTCAGGTGAAATCAAGACACTACAAAGGTTGATGTAGGTTGGCATTTTGCTCTACATGGAGCCACCACCATGAACATTAAATTTTATTCAATTGTATTAGGTAACTATGAAAATTTTTGGTGAGTATTTTACGAAGACACCAAATTGGACACTTTTTTCCCTATTTCTTTAAGAGTGAGACAAATCTTGAATGTTTATCCCATACCCAGAGCCACACAAATTTAAAATCAGTCTGCCTACAATGCGGCATTATGGATGTAAGAATTTTGGAAAAACTATTTGTGTGAGAGAACCAAAATATTTTCATGTCCTGTAACAGGCTGCAAATATTGAATTCAGTGGTTTGGCTCCTTTTTTTCTCGTGCTTTGGTTACAGAATCCTAGGGAGTGGTGTTATTAATACTTCATATGTATACTAGGTCACTGCAGTTTTTTGTATTAATAATTTTATGCCATGAATAGCTTTGTCATGAGACTATATTTACAAAACCTTCAATCACTTCATGAAAACTTGCCTTGTTGAGTTTAGCAAAATACATGTTCAATTTATGAATGCTGGTAGAACCGTTAATAAAAATGAGAGTTCAGAGGAGGGTAAAGTACGTATCAAATTATTTGAGGCACATAGAGTGAGACAAAGCAGACAACTATTACTTTGAAGCGGAACTACTGATCCACTGATCAGCCAATTTCAGTTTTCTTTTCGCTTTGAGATTTGTTGTGGTATTTGGAATACCTCTACTGATAGATCCCAGGTCTTTTTTGTTAGTTTTAATGACCACACTACATATTTGCAGAGCTGACTTAATTGAGGTAAGCAAACAACAAGAGCAAAACATAAATAGAAAATCTCCCTTTGTGACTATGTGGCATAATTTAAACTCCACAAAGCATCACAGGTTGATAGAACTCTAGTTTGCATACTCTGAAGTTTCTCCTCAAGAGACTCTTGCAAGAATTGAATGACATACTATTTCTAGATTGAGTGGCAGGCACTTCAAGGGTGTTAGAGATCAATTATTAAATAAAAAAGTCAACAAAAAATTATTTCAATGTTCTACAGGAGTTAATGACTTCAAACAAAATGTTACTTTTATGAAAATTACCCAGAAGTTCCGTGTTTGACATTCTCTTGATGATGATCCAACATATGACAGCTGTGATCCCAGCCACAATGTTTTAGAAACATAAGAAATATATTGTTTCTTTCTTGGTCATGGCTTGATTTATATGTTTTTTCCCCTCCATTTGTGACAACACATTCAACTTCCAAAGCATTTCTGCTTATTAGCAAACTTATAGATTATTTCTTAAGATAGCCAGAAACATATTTGCAAAAGTCTTGAAGTTCAGTATTATGGCTTTATTATCCAAGAAATAGCTATTTACTCTGGGTAGGGTTTGGAAAGGGAGGCTCTGCTACAGGCATAGGAAACTACCACATTGTACATGGTTGCTGCCCAATAGAAGGTTATTACAGAAGACAAAAAAATGCATTATTTTTTCCTTCATAGGCCATGTGTTAGTTGTTGGAAGCATTCACAATTTTTCTGCATAAAAATATATTTTACTCTTGTGCAAGAAATAAAATACAAATGCCTAGAGTGGCTGCAGTCCATTAAAAATCACGTGCAATTTGGGATAATTTTGTAAGGTTTTCATTAAAGGGCCTTCTCTTCCTATTGTAGTGACTTGCTGAGTTTTCACTGATGTGGTTAATAGTTATTTTGTGACTCTTTTGCAATTTTGCAAACTAAGCATTACAATTAAAACAATCTGGTGTGTGTGTGTGTGTGTGTGTGTGTGTGTGTGTGTGTGTCTTTGTTGCCCTTTGCTGAATATACATGTATGATACTCATGTGAAGTGGTCTAATGATTGAAAGAATATTCATTTTTTTTCCACTGTTTTAGGTATAAGGAGAAGGTTTGAGTAGAAATCAAAGAGATATTGGTATTACTAGTTGAGTACAATCTTAGCCTGCTAGGATTTGAATGTCCTCCCTTTAGAACTCATGGTAAAATTTAATTGCCAGGTAATCACAGTTTTAAAGGGACCTTCAAAGGGTGATTGCATTGTGATAACTCTACCCTCATAAATAAATTAGTGATGCTATCATGACAAGAGGTTAATTCAGGATTAGATTACTGATAACAAGAATGAGTTTGGTCCCGGTTCCCCTCTCTGCCTCACACAAACCTACCAAACTTTCTGCCATTTACCATGTAGTCATGGAGTCCTCATAAGACACCAGAGCAGCAATCTTAGACTTCTTCCCTTCCGATCCATGTGATAAGTAAGCTTCTATTGTTTATTACATAAGCTGTGAGAGACTTTTAGAAAAACAGAAACTAGAGCAAGACGGTCCTTGTAGAGAGACACTTGCTGTGAAGTTTTAGAATACCATCCTTAGGGCCAGAACTCCCTGCTCTCCTAAGTCTATTGCAAGTAGTTGCATAATCTTTTGCAAATTTCCGATAAGCCTTGGGATTAACTGATACTTCAAGTAAAAATAAACCTTTCTCGTTGCTAAACGTTTCAAGGCTAAATAAGACGCTTGCAGAGCACTTACCATGGTACCTGACATGTTAGTCATGCGTAAAACAACAGCTAATGTTGTGGTTATAAAGCATGGACATGTTGCAAGTTTTCACTCCACGCCAAAGATATGTCTTTGCCTGAGCTTAAGCATGAGATGGTTCCATGCCTTTACTGAGGTGGAGGCAACCACAGACCTCACAGAAAGCCCAGGTATCAGGTAATAGAGACTTAATGCGGTTCTTTAGATGATGTTCAAGTCAAGCCTAAAAGAATTTGTTTTAGACAAGCGTTTGTGAAGCTGATGAAGGAAGAGGGCAAGGTAGGCAGTGAAGGGTATGTCAACATGTGACAGTGCGCAAGGACATGGTGACCTAGGACACTGAAAGTACAGTGGTTTGGTCAGAGTCTATATATAGGGAGTTACGGAGACACACTGGATTCAATTGCCATGTTCAGAATTTGTTCTAAAGCATCAGTGGTAATGAAAACTCTTCTAAGGGCTACTGTCAGAATCCTAGAACACAGCAGAGCTTTGAGGTTTTGGGTGATGCATTAAAAAAATAACTGCATGTTTTAATATGTGACATTTTATTTCCCAGAAACTTGTTATATGTAATGAAATTCATAAAGGGAGTACAGATTTTATTTATAATTCAGTCTTACAGTTTTATGCTGTTAATTTATTTTTTTGAGAGTTTCACACACACACACACACACACACACACACACACACCACATTTTAGATATATTCATCTCCTGATGCCCTCCCTTAAGAGACTAACTTTTCAAAAGAACAACTAAAATCTCTATGCAGAAAATAAAGCCACACATGATATAAGGACTTAATACAAATTATTACTACATATGTGAGTAGATAATAGATAGTATTGAGATTGTGAAACTATTCTCTACTGATGGAAATGCATCGTCCTTCGCGTAAGCTCTGTCTAGAACCTTCTATAGACAAGGTTCCAAACATAGATGACTGTGGCTGGTGACTATGACTCAACAGTTTGGTGAAGACACACCAGGTACTTGTATTAGCAACTTCAGTTTCACTTGATCTTTTCCTTTCTTTTATATTCTTTCATTTTTCTTTTTGTATTTGCTTTTATTCCCAAAGATTTTACCTGGAATAGAATTACATCTCGTCTCCACTCCCTTTGCTCCCTCCAGTCCCTCACAGCTACCACACACACCTCAAATTCCTTCCATGTCCTTCTGCCATTCTCAAATTGACAGAATCTTTTTCTTTATCATTGTTACATACATTATATATATATATGTATATAAAATTATGTGTGTGCACAATACATAAAACTTCCTGAGCCTATTTTGATAACTGATGAACCTAAGAACTGTATTTGTAGAGAAATAGAGTACCCTATTTCCTTAATTATATACAATGAAAATTTAGCGCAAATCACATGGTTACTTTACATGATAAATACAAATTTGGCTTTGACTTACTACCACTAATCCTAGTAATTTGTAAGGACAGCTTTAAAATTAGGTACGTTTAGAATAGGAACTGAGGTGGGAAAGAAAGATTATTTGCAAATAATCTTTTAAAAACATGTAGAAGTACAACTCTAACAAAAATAATAAACTTTCAAAGCTAGCTGAGGGCAGAAAATATCTTGAATTATTTTCTTTTTCTACAATATATATTATACATTATATTTCCATATGGAAACATAAGCCTTACAGAATATTCAATACTCTTTTAAAACACAATGGGAAAATAATTGAGAGGGCTTTTTTCTAGAATCACGAGTGACAATTACTTAGATTATAAATGCCATGTGGTTTTTTGTTTTTCTTTTTTTTTGTCCACTGAAATGTTTAAGGGGTTCATTTGTGAAGTTCTCAAAACTGACAGTAGGGGGAGCTAAGGAACTTTAAGTAGTTCCTTGTCTTAAAAACTAAACGGAAAAAATTTAACAAAAATCCCGTCTCGAAAAATCAAAAAAAAAAAAAAAAAATCTAAGTGTACTCCCCATTCTAGACTGAGAAATAAACATCACCAATTCCATGATCCAACCAACTAGTGAACTATGCCTCCAAAGAGACCAAATTTACCACTAGGACTTCAGTTATAAAATGAGATCCAATCCGAAGCCCATGGTTTTATATATTAAAAGGAATTCATCTGATTTGTGAACCCAAATTGAGGCATGCTTTTATGTACAAAGGATAAAGATTACAAGTTTTGTTAGTTTTAGTTAATAAATCAGTGGAGAATTGTTGCACGGGAGGGGACTACTCCAGAGCAAGTATTTTTATGCAGCCATTATGATCTCTTGTGTAGATACATACTTAAAAGGCCTTTGACCTGTGGGCTGTATAAACACAGGACAGTTTGACCCAGTGGTGAAGAACACAGCGGAAAGCCCTCAAGGCCAAATGTCCTTCTCAGCTATCTTATTACCCAGTAGAACTGACTTGAGAAACATATTCAAACCTTTTGCCCCCTTTTTTCTTGTTTTTTTTTTGTTTGTTTTTACTAAAATAGACACACTTATTACCTCTGCTGTAATTTTAAGAAATACAGTAAAAACAATCACAGAGGAGACATCTTTTATAGACAACCAGGCAGACATTTGATTTCTTCAACTTGAAATTTAAAGTTATGCAAGTTATGTGTTTGGTCGGTTCATAGACAAATCAGTCCTGTGGCTTTTCAACTTGACTTCTAGGGCCCTTTTGATTAATTAGCCAGAGAAAGTTGATCTGACACATTATTTCGTACTCTACTGCCCACTGTTACTTACGGATATTCTCCTGAAGCCATTTTCGCAGTGACAGCTCTGGTCACTGGGTTCTGTTAAGACTTAGACTGTGTTTTGCTCACAACTGCAAAGGAGGTGCTGTCTGTCCATATCGTGTTCTTTTCAGAGTTGAGAAAGAAGAAAGCGCTTAAGGTAAGACACTCCATGCACATTTTAGAGGTGAAAAGCAGATAATCTCAGGCTTTTTAATGTCGTCCCCGGGGTCCTTGTCCTCTGTGTCTTGTCCCTTCTTGCTCCCTCACCCACTTGGCTGGCCTTTCACTTCTCTTCCTGCTCATCCCTGTATACCCTGCCCCCGCACCGCCATAGTGTCTTCTGGTTTCATATACTTGCTCACCAAGAACGAGAACTCGATTTCTAGACTTCCTTGCCTTACCTCAGACTCCTGTTTAATTCTCTGGCCACAGGACCTCTTCCGGGCGTCTTCCTTGCTTTTCTAAACTTTCCCTAGGCTCAGCTAGTTTACTTAAGTTACTTCCACAGGTGCCCTCAGCACCTCCAGAGAAGATTCCTGCTGCAATCAAGATGCAGAGGCTAGGAGCAGGTCTCTGGGGGTGCAAATCCGTAATGCCGCTTAACTCAGGAGGCTGAGGAAGGAGAATCTCAAGTTTAAGATCAGCCTGGGCAACTTAGGAGCTCCGGTGCTCTGCAAGAAAAAGTGCTCTTAACAAACTGAGCGTCTCTCCAAAATCTTTAAGAAAGTCTTTTAAGAGTTTTGCCCCTCCTTTCTCTTGTTTAGGCTCATTATTCGCTGAAGAATCAGAATCTGAAATTTGAATTTCGGTTCCTGTGCTGACAAAGTTTTCTATGACCCTAAACACGGGGCTGATTCAATCCTACCTCAGGAACGCTGCTGGCTTGAATCCCAGCTTTTACTCCTTGCCTGCATATGCCCTAGAGCAACTCTTCCTGGCACTGAGTATTACCAGACAGCATGTCTTCTTGGTACAAATTCTCAGGATTAAACAAATTCAAAGTGAAAACTGGAGAAAGTACCCAAAGGTGTCTTAAAAATAGAACTGTTCAGAATATTTAAAATGTGCTCATTTTAAAAGTAAACGGCGTCTTACTGTTCATAATATTTTTAAATAGAGTAGGACACGGCACTTTGTATTGGATATCTTAAATTTAATAGTATTTGTTTCTATGAGTTTTTTTCACTTGAACTGTTAGGCTAAATATTGAGTTAAAGCTAGCGATTTCAGTATTTTAAGTGTAAGAACTATTAACTTTGAAATACCTTCCACCATATTAGATCAGATGACTAAACTCTTGGACAGTGAACCAAGCACATTAATTTACATGTTGAAATGTTCTTAACTGGCACATGTTTACACAGCACATTTTGAATTGGATGTTGAGTCTTAAACAGTTTTATTTACTGGATAAGCATATAAATTAACTCTGATATCAAAATTATGTTTAAATTCATTCTAATTTAGTTCATTAAATTTTATACATTTATTTCTTTACTCATAAAACTCACGGCTACCTTATAAAATGCATATTATAGTTCCCTCAAATTATTCTGCATAGAATATTTTGGTTGCTTTATATTCCAGTACATAAACTTTTATATACTGTTTATAAACTAAAATAAAGGTACTCCAAGGTATTTGGAGAGGTTTTTACTGCTTAAGAATGTATTCTGATCGAGTATGCTTTTAATCCCTCCCTTTTGTTGCTCCTCCTATTTATTTATTCTTTTTAAAAAACCTGTTTAGTCCACTTAGTGCTTCCAGTAATGTGCATGGGTGTAGGTCATCTGTTGGAGCATTGACAGCCTCTCAAGGGCCGAATTCCTGAAGAAAAAAAATAAAAACCCAAAGCCTGATTCTCCTGGTCCCAGAGGCCGTCAATTGCTAATCGCTCCCCAGTTAAGGGGGGAATTTTGTGACTTCTTCCTGCCTCTGTGGTGGGATTTTGCCCAACTTGATCTTGTGCACTCATGTCTTACACGTACGGTCACAATCACTGTGAGTCATGTGTGCCACACTCCTCTTAGGCCCAGGAAACACTGTGCAATTCAGATGTCCCTTTTAGGACTGAGCACTCTGTGGGATCTCTTACTCTCTGCGCCTTGACCAGTTGTATTATCTCTGTGTCAATTGCCATCTGCCTCAAAAGGAAGCTTCTCTGATGAGGGCTGAGAGACACCCTAATCCACAAGTATAGCAATAAACCATCAGGATTTGATTTAATCCTATCCTCATTTATCAGAACAACAGTAATAAGTTCTCCCCTAGGACCCAGGACCCACCTAACCATGAATCGTTGGCTCTATTTGTCATGTCAAACATCAGTTCCATCTTGTTAGAGAGGCTGTAAACTCAGTCAAAAACTTGTTGACTAATCTCAAAACATTCATGTTCATGCCACTCTTGCACTTGTGGGCAATGACTGAAATTAATATTTCAAAGACCATAAAGTTGTACTGGGCAATGTTGTTATGTCTTACTAAAAAATTTTAATCTGGACCTAATCATCTCAAAACATTAATGAAAAGCTCCTAAATGAATTGATGTGCTCAAGTGTTTTATATGTGCACATGTGTGCGTGTATGTGTGCATGCGCAGTGTCTGTGAGAGGGTGAAAGGAGGACATCACGTGTTCTGTCATATGACTCTCCGCCTTATTGCCCTTGCTAGGGTCTCCCACTGAACCTAGATGATGGAGGAGGGTCATGTGTCTATGTGTTACTTTTATTGGTTAATAAAAAAACTCCCTTGGCCCTTTGATAGGACAGAATTTAGATAGGCGGAGTAGACCGAACAGAATGCTGGGAAGAAGGGAAGTGAGGCAGACGCCATAGCTCTCCTCTCTGAGATGGATGCAGATTAGGATCTTCCTGGTAAGCCATCACCTCATGGTGCTACACAGGTTATTAGAGATGGGTTAATCAAGATGTGAGATTTAGCCAATAAGAGTATACAGATAACGGGCCAGGCATTATTTAAAAGAGTACAGTTTCTGTGTAATTATTTTGGGTAAAGCTAGCTGGTGACCGGGAGCTAGGCAGCTCTTTCTACACCTAGAGTTAGACGGACAGCCAGAAAGTCCTAGAAATCTCTGTCGCTGCCCATGGTTTATGGCCACACCCAACTTTTTATGGGAGTGGTGGGGATTTAAAATCAGGTTTTCATGATTATGCATCAAGTATTCTTAACAACTGCAACTTCTCCCAAACCATCATCCTTTTATTAATTTTTAAATATATTAATTCCCTTCTCACTATCCACCCCACTTTATGTCCTTGCTCTTTTAGAATATAGCAGGAGAATACCTGTAAATCTATGTAGTATTTACGTCAAATATAGTTGCCCTCAGTAGAGGGGGAGGATGGGTGACAGGGTTCCCAGTGGGTAGAAAACCCCATGGAATCTCCAGTCTCTTACATAAAATGACGTAGAATTTACATGTAACTTATAGAATCTTCCTGGGTACTTCAAATCATCTCACCACTATTGATCATATCTAACACAATATCCTGACATGTAACTAAGCTGCTACTCTTACTTGTTTAAACAATAATGACAAGAATAAAAGTCCACACATGCGATGCATTTTGATCAGAAGTTAGTTGAATTCTCAAAGGCACAAGTGTGGTTTGGAAAGATGATGTAATTTTTTCAAATAACTTCAGCAAGTTTTCTCAGTAATTTAAACATTAAAAACAATGAAAAGACCCTTAGAAACTTCTCTCATGCAGATTCTAAATTTGAAGCCCATAAATCATATCAACTGTAAGTTTTCCTATAAAACTGTTTGTAATTAGTACAGTAATTATCGCTCAGAGCATCTATCAAGCCATCCCATTAAGTTTGAAAAAATCCCTCCTATAGTTCCTGACTATACTTAGTCCCTTTAAAAAAGTGTTTATACATTTCCTCATGAACTAGATGGCCTAATTTTTTGTGCCAGGTTAAAATTATTAGGAAGGTTGATAGTTGTGTCTAAAGAGTAAATTGCGCTGAAAGCTCCTGTTTTCAAATGAAGCTTTCTTTGTGAATTTCCATTTTCTTGCTCCAGATCTTTCTGAGTTTAGTCATGTTTTCCCAGCTCCAGCAGAGGGACTAGATGCTAGACAAATACCCCATGGGCAGACAGGTAAATAGGTGGGGGGCACAGACAAGCCATAAAGATGGCATCCTTCTGACTTCTACACCAGGACAAAAGACTCCGTATGTTTCCTTCCTTTCTGTGGGCCACTTTCTGGCTGATCTGGAAATGTGAGATAGGCCATGGACATTTGTGGTGAGCCAATCAGACCACTCTTCACTCTCTAAGCTGACCAATCCAAACAAGAGGAGGGGCACTCTGCCCATCAAACCCACTTTCTTCCCCAGCCCTCCAGGGAAAAAGGGGATTTTGGAAACTAAAGTTTCTCTCCATTTTGAAAAGAGCCTTCTTGCTGCATGCTTTTCCCAGTGTGTTCACTTCTTCACATTTGATAAAATTTGTTACAAGTTATTGCCTGTTGTGTCTGAAAATTTTTTGCTTTTCAATTCTTTAATTGATGAAGTAAATGAACCTGAGTAAGACAGCTAGTTTGCAACACTTAAAAAGTGGTTATATTTTTTGCCTTATTTAATTTATTTGTAAGGAAATGGGAACTGATCATTTTGTCAATATTTTTTGCATGTATATATGTAATCTGTGTGTTTGCATGTTCACCTGTGTGGGTACATTAATTTGTGTGTGTGTGTGTACATGTGGGCTTCCTAAAGGCTTTCTCTATTTATTTCATTTACTTAAGGCAGAATCTCTAGCCATGGGGTTATAGGCAACTGATGATCCTGTCTGGCCTATCGTGGAGTTCTGGGGGGGTCTGAACTCTGGTCCTCATGCACACATGGCAAGTGTTTTATCCAGTGATCCATTCTCCCAGTCCTGGGTCAGTATTTGCCTCTAAGTACTGATGCTTTGATATAAGGTAGTATAATCATAGTGTTTTTGAAGAGTTCTGAATAAAAACGCATTTGATTTCCCCCCTGTTTTCTTCAGCTATGCACATGGGCTCACAGCAGATTCTTCCATGTGGGAAAGAGATGTTCTCACATCTCTTCGTGGCAACCATGAAGCTGAACCTTTTACAGTTACTGTTTGAAAAAGGAGTCCCTAAGCCAAGAGCATTGTCTTCATCTTTGATGAAATATAGCTTTGTAATGAGCAGGAAAGGCCTTTGTTTCCAAATACTGAACAGAAAGCTACTTGGGAAATTTACTCCAGCTGAGTAAATGGAAGAACTGAAGGAATTCCAAAGAAAGAATATTCTCTTAGCATTATCATTTGATTTTCATTTGGATAAATTTCTACTGGTTCCAAAAGTTTGTCTCCGAATTTTGTTCCTTTGAGACAGAGAAGGAAGTGTTGATAGGCATGTTTGCCTCCACTCCACTTCCTCCCCTATCCAAGCTGTCTGCTCCAGCAGATTGACAGGACTGCATGCTTCACCCTTGCTGACAGGCTTGCATGATTTATTATACGAGAAATCATGATATTATTCTCCCCTCTCGCATCCTCTTCTGTACTTGATCGCTTTGCTATCTAATTCTACCATAGCCTGTTCTGTCTTTGCTTTGAAGTTTTTACTGTCCTATGGGAGTGAGGGGAGTAGGTCTAATATAGAGTCCTTAAATGGGGGAAAAGAACAACTTCTAAGTGTGCACTTAGTGACATTTTTGATGAGCACATTTATAGCCTTCTTTGCTAAACACATGATAGCCACTTAATATTTCCAGCCATATATTGACTACATAAAGCTAATTTTAAAATGTAACCTTGAGTATTTTACTCTGATTCACTGTTTTCTTTACCCTTTGTCTTTGATACATGCCATTTTGAACTCTTTCTGTAACTGGTCTGCAGAACAAACAGGAGCCGAGGTAGTGATGCAGTAGTAGGGGGCATGTTTGACATACACAAAGTCCTGAGTTCATTTCCTAACACCATGAAAACATAAAAGCAAAAATGCTCATAGAAACTTCACACAGTATTCTAGTTTCGTTCTTATGGCTGTGATAAAACACCTTATCAAAAAGGTAACTTAGACAAGAAGGGTTTATTTGGCTCATAACTCCAGGGGCTCACAGGGTAAGAAGCCTGAGGTAGTTGGTCAGATCCCATCCACAACTCCAGACAGAAATAACAGCGCGCATGCTCGCTTGCTTGTTCTCTTGTGTTCAGCTTGGTGTCTGGTTTCCTAGATAGTTCTGATACTCTGCTCCCCACTCGCCCTGCCCCTATGCCATCTAGCTGAGGGACTAGAACTAAAAACAGTGGACTGTGTCTTACCATATCACTGTAAGTGTTAAGAAAATTCTCCACAGACATACCATGGGCCAGCCCAAACGTAGACAATCCCTCATTGAGTCTCCTTCCCATTCTGGGTGTGTAGATGACAATGAAAGCTAATCACCAGGCTCAACATTTACTATATTATATTAAACTTTGTGATTAGTTGGTTTTAATGTAATGTGTAAATAAGAAGCAAAGGGCAGAGTCCACCTGTGCCGAAAAGTGTGAATTATTGTTCCACATGTCTCTCCCATTCTGTGTAGCAGGGCAAGCTGAAGACGGCTGCTGTTCACGTGCAATGTCCTAACCAGCAAGATGGTTTTTGGTGCTGTTTCAATTGTGGTTACATAGTGACTTAATTTCTTTAAAATATTTTAGCCGTTAGATGCTCAATGATTTAGACATATTAGTAAGATTTTACTGCACCTTATTTCGAACTTTTCAGCATCCTTTGTCTATCACTGTGGTGCTGTGTGCTTGGGTGGAAGAGTAGGCACATGTGCATCAAATGTGCTTGGTTGTTTGTGTGCGTATATATTCATATATTTATTTATAGGTCCTTTCCAACCGCAGAGGGAATAGCTCAATTTTTTTTGATGGATTTAAAAATATAAATGCCAAGACAGCTGGCTTTTCATTTTAATCTTTGATAATTCTAAATGGAAATGTTTCCTTTGAAAGGCTGTTTCAAAAATTCAAATCTTCAAGAGATTTACTCTATCTTTTCCTTTTTTTTTTCTTTCTTTTCCCCAAATAGAGTTTCTAGCCGGGCCAGATTTCTAACTTCCTATATAACTATTTCAGTGACTATCTGATCTTCCTGCCTCTCCCTCCAGAACTGGGATTATCAGTATATGCTTCCACACTCAGTCTATGGAGTACATGCTAGGCAAACACTCTATCACTATCCCAGATTTTAACTTTTTATTAACAACCGTATGTTCTAGATATTGAATTAACATGTAGCTTGCCTTGTTTTTTCTTCATAAAACACAGTTGGAAAAGGAAATATGGTTTTGTAATAAACACCCGATTAAAACAAAATAAATCAAAGAATTGCTTTCATTTGGGGAGAACTCAAATTTTTCTGTATGCTTTATCTTGCAATATTGACACTGTCAATACAAACATAATTTTTCTGCTGTTACTTTGTTCCTAGTGTGTTTTCTTCCATCAGTTTATCTGCTATGAGTAATGGAATTCATAATTAATTATGTCTGTAGTTTTTGCAACTTTTCTAAGTGAGATTGAATTTCATTTCTATTTTTGTAATGTTAGTTAAAATAGTATGAAGAGACTAATTATGATGAACTTACTCTCTAGAAATTCTATCTTAATTTTGATTCACCAGTATTCTATCATCATATAAAATGGCTAGTGCAGATTACATGGGGCAAGGTTGAGGTGGGGATAGTGTTGTAAGGTTTCTAGGTGTGGGTTTCTGATCTATTTGTATGATTTTCTACATAAAGAGAAGCATGTGAAATATGTATTTCTGTTTTGTTTATCAGCATTAATTCATTGCTCTAAAACCAGATGGCAGTTATACTTTTCTTCCTGTCAAGAGTCATACAATAGCTACTCAATAAATTTAAATAGATTCAATGAAAAACATAATCTTATTTTTCTTAATTTCATGGCCATCATGCAATGAAAGAGACGTGAGAAGAACAGACATTGAGAGAAATGCCTTAACTAATAAATTCTTTTGCTTTCGAAACTCTGTGTTCCAGACAAATTGTCTCAATGAGCCCTATTTATTACTAAGGTGTTCTCAGGCAGTTACCTCTTCTCTTCAAATACTGGACTCAAGTGACTACAGCCCACTTAGAGTCATCATGGTCCCAGGAAAATCATTCCAGCTTGTCACACACACTCTAGTTGGTTCTTTGTGGGAACAAGCCAATGACTGAAAGAAAATGAATAACCAGGGAATCCCTGGCAAGAAGAGATGCTAGGAAATCAAATTTCCAGAGAGGTGAGAAGGGATTATATTCTCTCTTATTCTGAAAAATTGAATTCTGAAGTATTCTTAGAGACTTAAGAGCTCCCAAGTTTCCACGAAGTTGGGCATGTCAGCTATAGTTCATATCCCAGCTCTAAGCTTGACAACAGTCTAACAAAAAGAAAATTCGAGATTGGAGAAAAAGAGAATGTGGAGCAACAGAAAAGAGGAAGAGAGGAGGAAAGAAAGGGAGTTTTGACTGTGAAAAGTTAAAAGACTCTAAAACAACTTTCTCTTTCTTAAATTATCTTCTACAGCCGGCATACATGATGCCTTGGTGGAGCTGGGAATGCAGTCTTATTTTAAAGTCATGAAATATGATCCTTGCTCATCTTGCCTCAATCTTGGGGCTTTTATCCCCTTTTGAAGTGGTACTACATAGTTTTAGAAGCCTGAGTTGCCCTTAAGTTTTGAATGACTGTGGCTTTTGTTTTAATCCATTGATTTTTGCTTTCTCTGAGGTGCCATCCAAATGAAGGGCTGTTGGAGAGTGTCATGAAACTTCCACTTAAGAGTGTGTAACAAGGGAAGCAGGCAGCTTGAATAGCGCAGTTAATGGGTAGAGAAAGCCTGGAACCAACAAGCCATCTTCTACTCCAAATGTATTTTACTGTGCTTGTTGAGTATTTAGAATTAGCCTTCTCTATAGACTTTCCAAGGAACATTTCAAAGGTTATTTTTCACAAAGTCCCAGGGGATCATTCTCTAGCAGGTAAGGAAACATTCAACAGGAAGAGTTCCTATGACATTTGACTTTGAAGTCATGATGATCAGAGATTAAATTTCTGCCCAGCTATTTAGTCAGTGTCTATCTTTGAGGGATGATAGGTAAACTCTCAAGACTTCATTCACTAAAATATGTGCTTTACAAAAGAGTATGATACAAAATGTAAAAACTGTGAACTAGGTATCCAGAGATGTGCCCTTTGTGGTTGGCTGTATCATTCATTAGCAATGTGCCTATAAGTAAGGCACTTTTGTGTTTTCTTTGTTGATTTTGTAAAACACAATTTGTAAAGAACAAAAATCAATTACTATTTGAAGTAAGTGTGAAGAACAAGTGATATGTAAATACTAGAATGTAGAAAAATACTAAATTAAAAAGCTCTTGACTAAGACTTAATTATAATGATTCTAAGAAACCAGAAATGGCTGAAAAAGCATGGGATAAACCCGGACTCTCTGAATATGGCGGACAATGAGGGTTGCTGAGAAGCCAAAGACAATGGCACTGGGTTTTGATCCTACTTCTTGTTCTGGCTTTGTGGGGGCCTAGCCAGTTTGGATGTTCACCTTCCTAGACCAGGATGGAGGGGGGAGGACTTTGGACTTTCCACAGAGCAGGGAACCCTGACTGCTCTTCAGACTTGAGAGGGAGGGAGAGAGGAGTGGGGGGAGGGCGGGAGGAGTGGGAGGCTGGGAGGAGGCGGAAATTTTTTTTTTCTCTATAAAAAAAAAAGAAACCACAAATTAGCTGTGTAGGCCAAGTCACTTTAGGGAAGTGATTAGTCTTGATCTGACTATAGTAAAAAATCTCAGCAGCACTTAATTCATTCAAAGTTTTGGAGCTAATTCTTAACCTTTTCAAGTCTACATGCATTAGCAAATTTATGACAGTGTTTACCACCTGCATGTCTCTTAAATGTGTCACCCATTCGTCATCCACAGAGAAGTGTCTACTACCTCTAACATCTTTTCTTAAATTAAAAGAAATATCTAATTTGTTATTATGATGTGTGTATTTGCAAATGTGCACACTAACTGTGGTATGTGTGTGTGGAGTCAGAGAACCACTCTCCTGGTCCAGTTCTCTCCTTTCACCATGGGTTCCTGGGATCTAGCCCAGATCATTAGGTTTGTGCATCAGATGCTTTCAAGTATTGAGTCACGTCACCCACCTGCTAGAGTGCTTCTTTGTAAAAACCTGTTTCAGGGTGTGTGTATGTGTATATGTGTGCATGTGTACACATGCGTGCACATGCAAGTGATTCAATGTACCTTCTACCTTGCTGTCAGGCTGTCTCCTTAGAGCACAGATGGCTTGTCTCTTATTTTTGTTGGTACCTTGATTTTATATGCTGCCAGTGTTTTCCACCTGGTTTTCACAAGGTACAGAAGACCCTTTGTATCCAACTGTAGCTTGTTTTCTGTTTTCATTTTTTGCTTTTGTTGAATACTATCCTCTTCTCTAATTCGCTATTATTTCATCCAATTTTGTTAATCTTCCTATCACTTGTTTATCTGGATTTTGCACTTTAGTAAATGCCCATAGGCGGGAAGTTCCTTTGCCTTTTCACAGAAGGAAAAAAGTCTCCCTGACCTTCTGGCTTCTTCAACCTCAGAGAACAGTCATCTGCTCAGCTTTTGTTCCTTTATAACCAAATCTCCTAGAAAGTTTAAGGACATCTAAATCAGCCTAGTATCTATTTGTACCTTCTTACTGCTATTTTTATTTCTAGTCTCTAGCACAGTTCCAGAAATAGAAGTTAATACATGCCTGACACACAGCAGTTACAAGTAGTCTGTGAAAATTAAATTAAAAAAAAATCAGCAGATGAAATGTTCAACACAAGAATCATGGACAATAAAATAGATGGCAACATCATTATCTGGAATAATACTTGTTCTTAAATAACACAATTTGATAATAATTATACTCATAGACAGATTTATTTATAGTTCAGAACATTTCATGGTATTTTCTGCTTTATTTTCCTTTGCCATCTTCTTTGCACCACTTATGGTATAGGAGAATTTGATATTGACCATATCATAACATTACCCAGTAGATAATATTAAGGCATGGAATTGTTGGTCACTGCAGCTGGGAGAGTGAGTATGCAAGAGTTACCTAGAGTTCTGTCACATCCAGCTTTCAGCTGGATTTTTGATGAGCGTGAACAGCCTAATCACTTTTGAGTTAGTTAGGGATAGCAGATTTAGCTACATTTTTCCAAACAATGTTTGTGGGAAGTATTAGCATTTTGGAATCAGTGGAAATAGATAGGAAAAAAAGATAGTAAAAACAAGCAAACAAAACCAGAAAACCTGGAGAGACTTAGCTGAATTTGTCAACAGTAATTTTGGAGGAAATCACCATCATGCCTTTCCTTCATTAAAATGAGTATTGTTGGTTCACATCTGTTCTTGACTAGTAGGCCATTCATCTCAGCATCACTAAGAAAGTATTTTGCAAATTAGATTCCTCCACATTGCAAAGAATCATGAACTGATTTTTGTGAAACAATCCTATCCTATAATAAGCAGATAAATAACATAGGCACATCCTAATCCTGGGCTCCTATGAATATGTTCATTGAAACGCCAAAGGCCAACTAAGATTTCAGATGAAATTAAGGTTGCTCACTGTCTGGGCTGGAGATGAGAAGAATACCCAGGACTATTCTGACCTATCCACTTAGATATACAAATTTTTGAAAGAGAAGACCAGGCAAAGGAGGGGGCCGAGAGATGCAACATGAAAAAGACTCAACTCAAAATTTGTGCATGTGAAGATGGAGAGGGAGACAAGAGCCACAGGTCAAAAACTGAAAATTACCTCAAAATCTAAATAAAACAGGTTCTTCCAATATCTCCATAAAGGAACAGCGACTTGTTCTTTATTTTAGCCTAGTAAAACTATGTCACTATACCATGGTAAATTTTTCTTGCTTAAGTCAATCATTCTTGATAATTTCTGGTTGCATTGTAAAATGAATATACTATCAGCCTTGTAGTAGTTTTCTAGTATTTCAATTTATATATGTATGTAAGAGTTTTAAAGACTACCACCCCAATATTCAGTGCTGGAGGGTACACAGAATGAAACTTCTTGTTTATGAACAGCATATAGCTTGTCTGTACAGAATATTGGAACAAAAGAGCTTTAATCTCTATGAGTTCGAGGCCAACCTGGACTACAGAGTGAGTTACGTGACAGCCAAAGCCACACGGAGAAACTTTGTCTCCAAAAACAAAAACAAAACCACACACAAAAAAACCTCAAGGTAAATTTGATGTATGACATGTATAGCTCTGTATTTTCCCATAAAATACAACATCTAATAAACCATTAAGAATCTCTCCTGGGAGATGTAACAGTTAACATTCTTGTATTCTAATTTATGATATCATTCCTTTAAAGGACTCCCAGTCCAAGACCTGCAGCTAAGTGTATACTTTTTAACATCTAGGAGATACTGGATTCATTTCTTAATTTCTGCAATACATATGAACCAGAGCAAGACTCTATCCCGCAGATTATGCATGGATACCAATTGATAAAAGCTGTTTTACTGTTCCTATCTTGAAAAACACCACAATCCCAATAACTAACACGAAACCTCAAGTCTACTATTCAGCTCTGACTGAGTTCCTTCTCTGGAGAGGGCTTACAATTGACTTTTTGAGGAAAAATAAATATATATGTTAAAAAAAAGTTTGGCTTCTTGTGGGTTTTCTGTCCCCTTGTCTTTTAGCTCTTTTCTCAGGTTTTACAAAGAGATAAAGTAAACATAAATCCTGAAGATTGATCATTTTTAAACTTCAGTTCTTTTCCCACTATTTTAATTTTTACTCTGCTCTTACTATTCACTCCTATGGTTTGTGACATATTGTGTTTATTTATTGTCACTATTTGATACCATGCAGAATAAGTTCTTGTGATCAGTTCTTATCACTTGCATGGAATACCTGGGGCTGATTTCAAATTACATCTGCATCATGCTGTGTTTCCGATGGAGCTTAACCTACCCTGTTGTCTCACGGTGACCAATAGTTCTCACATGATCAATAGGCCTCTTCTCTACAGAACTGCCATTAGCGAGCATTTGGTGTGAACTGGTCCCTCAAAAGACTGGGAATTCACATTAATGACACTGAAACAGAGTTTAGTATTATTGGCTCATTCTCAAGAATTGGGCAACATGTTATAGTTTTTGATGATTTGTTGCTTACTTGTTATTCTTTGAAATTCCCAAGGAATGAGCAAAATACCCAAGTGGAAACACTGATGTCAGCAACAGACTCGGCAGTCACTTTCATGGGACATCAGTCTTGGCACATCACGTGGAAACCCCAGAGGCAGGCTGTTTTTGGGTCAGAGTTCTTAGTGAGAAGATGTGCTACCACTAAAGAAGAATCAACTATGAAAGAGTTCTTAGCTTAAAATGGTAAGGATTATTACTCTTAGTATGGTGGGTAAAAGAACAGGTAGTGCTCATTAGAATAAAACTGACTACTGCAGAGTGTCTCTGGGGCCAAGCAGAGACAGACAACTTGCAGCCATCGGGAATGTCATGTCAACATTTTCCTCAATATTTAGAGTAGGTGTCACCTAATATAAATGTAAAAGAACTTTGACCTCTAATAAAATTAAATAGATACAGAGAATCTAGAGCCTATTTTTGCCTCTTAAATCATACCTTGAACTTTAACGTGCTCACAATTATCCTAAATTCATCCTAAACTCCTTTCTGGTGACACCTAGAAGAAGAAGAAGCATGTTTTCTTTCTAGAAATTAAAAATTCATTGAGCTCTTTTAAGTGTAATTCTTTTGTATTTGTTTGACCACATTAAAATGGTAATAAAAGTAGCCAAGTTAAACATGTTGGATGTTCGGATCTCAAAATCCAATAATAAGTAATATTTTAGGTTTATTTAGAAAATAAAAGGAACTAGCTCCTTGATACTGGAGGCCAGCCCCTCTTGTTACAGGCTCACACTCTGGCTTCCCTTTCTGCTTAGTCATTGCTTGAACTCCCACCCTGAGATTAATTGAGTGACCCCGGGAGATGAATGGCCCTCCACTTAATTTTAACCAACGCAGTCTGGACAACCTCAGGTTGGTTTGGTGAGGCTCCCCGTGGGTGGTTTTCATTTGTTTTAAGAACATGAAAGTATCTCATAAATCTATATTTATTATACTGGTGAATACTATACAGTAATTAAACATGAAATGCTGAAGACAATTTTAAGGTAGAAGTGGGGTCACTCTTTTTTGTTAGTTTCAGGAATGCAAAAACACTCCGGAATTTAATTTCATCTGTGAGTATGGATATCTTTGACGTAACAGAGTCAGAAAAGAGCTTTCTGGGTATTCTTTCTGGGTACTTAAAAAAATAACAAAAGCAAACCAGAAAGTTCTAAATGACAAATGTAGAACAGTTATTAGAAAATGAGACTAATCTTACGGGGAATTTGACTAACAGTTTTCTTATTCAATATGATGTGTTTCTGTTTAAACATAGTAGAAATTTGTTAAAAGATTACTATTACCAGGCTCATGTCTTCCCCACTGTGATTGCTGATGTCTTCTAACTATGAGTCTAAGATTGTGTTCCTTAAGTGGCTTTTACGAGAACTTTGTCATAGTCAAGAGAAAAGGAATAAACATGCTAAAACCCCATACTAATTAAACCCCAAGTTCCCAAAATAAATAACGACCTTGTGCCTTGATCTTCTTTAAAGATCTATTTTCAAGTCATGAAACACACTGGACAGAGCCCTGGAGTCCAAGAGTCCAGTCGAAGAGAGGGAGGTGGGATTATATGAGCAAGGGGGGTAGAGGTGTCAAGATCATGACTGGAAAACCCCTTAGAGACAGCTGACTGGGGGACTTGTGGGAGCTCACAGACTCTAGAGGAGAGCTGCGGATCATGCATGGGACCAATCTAAGCCCTCTGCATGTGGTGACAGTTGTTTAGCTTGGTCTGTTTGTAGGGCTCCTAGCAGTGGGACTAGGATCTGTCCCAAATGAGTGAGTTGACTTTTTGGAACCTATTCCCTATGGTGGGATGCCTTGCTCAGCTTTGATATGGGGGCCGGGGAGGGGACAGAGAAGCTCGGTCCTGCCTCAACTTGATTTGTCAGGCTTTGTTGACTCCCCATGGGAGGTTTTACCCTTTTCTGAGGAGTAGATGGGGTGAAGGAGTCATAGAAGGGAGGTGCAGCGGAGGTTAAAGGAGGAGAGGAGGAAGGGGAAACTGCTTGGCATGTAAAATGAATATAAATTTTAAATTAAAAAAAAAAAAGAAAATGAACAAGACAATGCAGATGGGCAAACCAAAGGTAAAACAGACATAATGGCAGACATAGGAACACTAAAACAGAATCTCCAATGTAAGAAAGTGAGGAGTGCTGCAGTGTTGTTGATGAGTGTGTTTCCAGTTCTGTGACTCCGTGCACATCATGTATCATTTTCTTCTTTAGGTGTCTGTGGAGTACCCACAAATAGAAACCAAGGAAAATAATAGAACTTGTTCCCCGTTCTGGAGCCTGCTGCTTTGTCCTAAAGACAGTGTCCTTTGCCATATAGGAGCTTTTCAGTCTCATGAAGTCCCATTTATTGGTTGTTGGTCTTAGTGCCTATACTATCAGTGTTCTGTCCAGAAAGTCTTTCTCTGTGCCAATGAGTTCAAGAGCAGTTCTGATTTTCTCCTCAAGCAAATTTATAGTACCTGGCCTTATGCTGAAGTTCTTGACCCACTTGGAGTTGAGTTTTGTGTGGAGTAATAAATGTGGATCTCTTTGTGTTGTTTCACTTGTAGCCATTCACTTTGACTGGCACCATTTGTTGAAGATGCTATCTTTCCCCGGTGTATATTTCTGGCTCCTTTGTGAAAAAAAAAATCAGGCATCCAGAGGTGTGTGGACTTACTTCTTGGACTTCATTTGATTCCATTGATCAATGTGTTTTTATGCCAGTACCATAATGCTATTTTATTACTACATCTTGAAATTACTATCTCTAGAAGTTCTTTTATTATTCAGGATTGTTTTAGCTTTTCTGCTTTTGTTTTGTTTTGTTTTCATTCTTGTGCTTCCATATGAAGCTGATAAATGCCTTTTCAATTATGTGAGGAAGTGTGTCTGGATTTTGATTTGTGTTGAATTTGTAGATTGCTTTTAGCAGGATGACCGTTCTCACTGTATTAATCCCTCTGATCCAGGAGCATGGGAGATCTTTCCATCTTCTGACATCTTAACATTTTTTCTTGAATAGCTTGAAGTTTTTATTATACAAGTCTTCCACTTGCTTTGTTAGAATTATCCCAAGATACATTTTTGAAGGTATTGTAAAAGGCGTTATTTTCCTAATTTCCTTCTCGAATCATTTGCTATTTGCACATAGGAAGGCTACTGAATTTTGTGTGTGAATTTTGTTTCCTGATACTTTGCTAAAAGTGTTTGTTACCTATAAAAGTTTTCTCAATGGTTCTAGTGAGGTTAATGGGAAGTGCTGTCTTTTTCCAACTGGACAATGCCAATGAAATAAAATACAGCGGAGAGGCAGTTTCTGCATGTGTCCATGACTCTGTTATTCTAAAAATAACCTGCGTTTCTTTTGCTCTCTTCGCACCTTCAACCTTCTCATGATAGCATAGTTGCTATTCAAAGACTAACTGCTGCTATTCATAGACTAACTGATGTGCTCACAAAAACACACAGGTAGAATTCCATGAGCCTTAAATTTGCAAATATCTCATTGTGTTTCAAGTAGTTTATAAGACTTTATAGACAATTGGTAGTGTTTTGATGAAATCTTAATTCTGAAAGTATCTGTATATACTTTATGGGCAATACATCCATTTTTAATTAAGAAATTAAAATTTTATATATATATATCTGTTCTGGCTCGTTTTATGTCAACTTTACACATATTAGAGGTAGAATTCTCAGTTGAGATCAAGCTGTAGGCAAACAGAGTATTTTGTTAATTAGTGATTGATGGAGAAGGGTCCAGTACATTGTGGGTAGGGATACCCCTAGCTGGTGGTTTTGGCTTCTATTAGAAGGCAGGATGAATAAGCCATGGAGAGCCAGTACCCTGCCACGGCCTCTGCATCAGGTCCTGTCTCCCAGTTCCTTCCCTGTTTGAGTTCCTGTCCTGACTTCATTTTATGATGAACTGTGACATGGAAGCATAAGCCGAATAAACCGTTTCCTCCATGAGTTGCTTTGGTCATGTTTCCTCATAGCAACAGTATCTCAAACTAAGACAATGCCGTTTCCCCATTTCCTTTTCTCCCTCTAACCTTTAAATGTACCCCCTTGCTACCTTTTAAATTCATGGCTTCATTTGTTGTTGTTTCATATTTGTGTCCGCGTGTGTGTATACAACCTCCTTAGTTTACATAATTTTACTTGTGTGCATATGCTTCCAACAATAACCAATGGATAATAAGTAACTAGTTGGTATGCTCTTCTCTGGGAAAGATCAAAGAAACTTCTCTTTGCTACAGATGGAGACCATTACAGAAAACCACAACTGATAAAAGCCTAGTTGTATCCATGTGTTTTGACTAATTTGAAATTAAACCTATTTTATGAGCTCAAGTTCAGGTCTAAAGCATATTTAAAAGCTTCTTTAGTATTTTATGCCTTCACTGATGAAAGGAACAGTAATTAGGCATGCCATTTGAAATGGGATAGTTCTTGATAACTTGAGGTAAAGTCTGGAAACAGGTATCATATAATACAAGTAGAGGAAGCACTGTTTTTCCAAGCAATTCACTTAATGCCCACCGTTTGCACCTGCAAACAAACATCCTGTAAAGTGATCATGATAGAGCATTATCCTTGCTCCATTCCTTGCCAGTTTTTCTTGTTTCCAGTGTTGAGACACAATATCCGAGGGGAAAATCTGCACCATCCACACATGCCTTCAGCAGATGTCTACAGCAACAAGAGCAGCATGTGATTTTTTTTTCACATCATCGTATGCTTCAGAGAACAACTCCAAAAGCCACACTGCATCTGTTCACTCGCACATGCACATGGTGTTCTTTCTTGGAGCTCTACCCACTTGCAGCTTGTTCCACGCTAAAGGCCTCCTGGAATGGCTATTCTGCTCTGTGTGTCCAGCACATCCCCTGTACAGCTCATCTATACTTTACAAATTGAGCAGAAAATCCAATTTCTTGAAACATCTCCTTCAGCCAGCTTTCCTTTATGTCTTCAGTATCACTTAATAGTAATTGGATGGGGCATGACTATTCATAACCTTTGACAAAACTAAATGAAGTTTCTTATTAAGATTCAGAGTTAAACATAGCTTTGTGGAAAGTGCACAAGTCACGTAGTGCCTGAAGTTTGCTGACTCCACTAACAGTGGTTTTGTTTAGAAAGCCTGATACTGTGAACATAGCTATTTATAGCATTTCAATATGATGTTAACAGTTTTCAAAAACCATGTGTTTTAAACACCATGCGATAATACAAAAGGGACACCATTAGGCAGTTAAGTCTGGGTTTGCTCTTTGAACAGTGGAATAATTATAAACAAAAGAATAAAGCAAATTTGGAATGATTTCAATTGTATCAGCAACATTAACAAGGATATCAAGAAAATAATGAATGATGCTAACTCTTGTGGGTAGCAGTGTAAATAGAGATGGGGAGACAAACAAAATACACCTTCATACTGGACACATGGCAATTTTTGAAGCAGAAAGGATGAAGTTTATTGTCTTAAAGGTTCTAACCCAGCTATTATGTGATAATTGTAGTAGTTTGATGGTGTAGAAGTTCCTTCTGTTTACATGTTAATGAATAAAGAAACTTGCTTGGCCTAGTTGATAGGGCAGAACTTAGGTAGGTGGGGAAGACAGAACGGAATGCTGGGAAAAAGAGAGTCGGAATGGGAGAACAGCCATGAGTCGCCAGAGTCAGACATGCGGAATCTTCCCAAGTAAGCCACTGACTGCCACATGGTAATTAATAGAAATGGGTTAAATTGAGATGTAAGAGTTAGCCAATAAGAAGTTACAGGTAATGGGCCAAGCAGTGTTTTAATTAATACAATTTCTGTGTGGTTATTTCAGGGCTAAGCTAACCGAGCAGCCATGACGAACAAGCAGCCTCCCTGCAACAGTTCAATACATATACGTTTCTGTCTAAAATACTTGAAATATCACTGGGATTGGGGTCATGACTTTACTTTAGTACCATAACAGTTAATTATTTAATATTGCTCAGTCAACTACTTGCCCAATATCTCAATTTCTTCATCTTTAAGATAGATTTGTTAATAAAAATAACTACATGACTAGGATACTACATAAGATGATTACATAAAACTGTCAAACACCCATGGAATAATATTATTATTCAATCACAGTCTAATCAGGAAGAATATGTGTTAATGGATTAAATATGGAATTAATTGAATAAAAACATAAACTAAACTAAGCACATTATTTTGTTATTTTCCTATCTGGGTTGTTTTGTTGTTTGTTTGTTTGTTTTTCAAGACAGGGTTTTTATGTGTAGCTTTGGAGCCTATCCTGGAACTCACTTTGTAGATCAGGCTGGCCTTGAACTTACAGAAATCCACCTTCCTCTGCCTCCTGAGTGCTGGTATTAAAGGCATACACCACCATCGCCCAACATTGTCTCTGTTTTTTGTAAGATATTTTTGAGTCTTCATGTAACTCCCCTGGAAAATTCTGATGTTTTGCCTGAAGTAACTGGAGGATGCATTTATGTTTTAGGTATCTCACTATGCTCCCAGAATTATACAGCCAGTTAACTGAATTACCACATCTTAACTCTTTAGTATCTAGAAGTGAGTAAGTGGAGAAACTTTGGTCAGTGGTCTTATTTAGTAGAACTCTACAGAACTCTATAGATTTAAACCAACTTAGCATTTGGATGCTGGTTTTTACTTTTTATGATCTCAAAACCCATACATGTTAAACAATTTGTTTTTATTATGTTTATATATTTGTGTAAATAAATATCTGTGGTTTATATGTCTACTTTCCTGAGAAAGACAGGCTTATAAAACTGGCCTTTAAGACTAAAGAAGTAGGGTTTCGTGTCAATCCATTGTTTAATGTGATAAAAAATATTGTATGTTTCTAATGCACATTAAGGTATTTCCAGTTAGAATTTAGATTACATATATGAAGTTTGTTCCTTTTGATATTTTAGCACTTACGTTTAAATCCCTTGACATCAAACTATCTTTTTTGAAAACTCAGTATTGCATGCACACTGTTCAGCTAGGCAATAAACATCTGTCATCTGCCATTTATTAATATTAATTATATCTGGTCAGTGGCTTGTGGAATCCAAGTTCAGCAGCTGAGAGTTTTCTAATTTTGACCTCCTTAGAGTTTATATAAAAAGTGTTCGGAATAGTTCTCCTGAGGTCCCAGCCAATTTAAGGCCAGTTTGCAACCTAATGTTTTATATTATGTATTTAGCAATCAACAAAGAAGGAACAAATGATTAAAAAAAAAACCCGAAGAAAACATTAGGCCAGGGATTAATAGGACAAAATGCTCAGAATATGAAGCTGTATGTTAAAATGTTACCTCAAGGTAATGTCATGCTTTCAATAAATCTGCTGGGCTCTGTCACAAATTTTATCCCAATGTGCCCTAGTTTTACTACATTACAGGATAAATGGAAGTGCCATGTTCTTATGTTTGTGTAAGGGGATGCAAGTATGAGGGGAAATCAAGAAACAAATAAACGCTAAGCCCAGAACAGTGTATCTTAAAGAAGCTACTTGCCACAGTTGCTTTTTCTTGTTTGACCTTTAACTTGCTATAGCTATGGAAGCGAAGATGCAAGGACATCATCTGGAATAAACTGCATGGCCCTATGGGAAATACATTGACATCTTTTTTCTTCTGAGTTTCAAGCAATTTTCCAAAGGGGGAGGGAACATTACTCTTTTCTATAGAAAAAAGCTAAGAGAAAGGTCAAATTCAGATTTTTCCATGAAGGAAAGTAAGAAACATCAAAGAAGTCCAAAGAATATGTTGTTTCATGGTTTTCAAATATAGCAGTCTAACTCATGGATATTGGTTGGTTAGAACTCATTCTTTATCAAACAACTATTTTAACATTATTTTAATATTATGATATATGTATGTGTAGTATACATGATGTATATGCACGTGTATGGGCTGTACATATGTTGGTAAATTTGTGGAAATCAGAAATGTGTGGGATCATTTTGACCTTCTACTTTGAGTGGGTTCCTGGCATAGAGCTCAAGATACCATCATGGCTTGGAAAGCCACTTTATATATTTTTTAATTGAGATAAATTGTACATTATTATCCTAATGATCCAAGCATGCAGTTCAGTGGCAGTAAGATCATTCACATCATAAAATCATCACAAACATCAGTTCTAAGGACGCTTCATTGTACAGAATTGAATTCTATTTCTTACCCATGTCATTTTCCTGCTTCAAAGTCCCTAGTATCTGCCTAATTTCTATCTCTGTGATTTTGTTACTCTTCGTAGCTCACATAAACAAAGTCAATGGATATTTGTGTCATTGTGACTGGATGATTTCATCTAGCATAGCATCCTTGATGTAGCATGCTTTAGAATTTGCTTTCTTTTTCAGACAATGATGTACCATCCTAAGTATATGCTACATTTTGTTTCCAGTCTTCCATCATGATCACAAATTGCTTACAACTTTTGGCTATTGTATGTAATACTTTAATGAACATGTCTCCTTTAGATTCTGCTTTCAGTTTTTTTTTTTTATTATACACTCAGAATTGGAATTTCTGGGTCATATAGTCATTTCAGTTTGGGTTTCTGTGGAACTGCATACAGGCTTCACCATCCCACATTCCTATGGGCACTGCGTACAAGTTCCAATTTCTCTCTTTTCTTATTAACCACATTTTATTTTTCTTTTATTTTTATTTATTTATTAAAGATTTCTGCCTCCTCCCTGCCACTGCCTCCCATTTCCTTCCCCCTCCCCCAATCAAGTCCCCCTCCCTCATCAGCCCAAAGAGTAATCAGGGTTCCCTGCCCTGTGGGAAGTCCAAGGACCACCCACCTCCATCCAGGTCTAGTAAGGTGAGCATCCAAACTGC